>NW_003552025.1:0-2188 GCF_000090795.2 Amphimedon queenslandica | reverse complement strand
ACTCTGTGTGTGTAGAAATAAGAGTAAAATAACAATAATTATAGAATTTGCACCCTTTAACACTAAATAGTGCTACATTCTTGAGACCAGAAGCACTTGTACCAACTCATTGCACAGTACTGGTGCATCCAAACTTATTATTAACACACTATTCAATAAAACTACACAATACTTGGTACTATTAACAACTACCCATTCATCCTCCATTCATCTAACCTTTCTTATCGTGTATCTGATACAAACTGAATGCCTTTATATTATCAGTATGCTGCTGGACAATGTCATACTTTTCTAGTGCCCTCCTGATTACACTATCAGTATGTTCTGTCTTCTCTATCTATAGTACAGTGGGAGTGAGATATAGATTAAACTGAGGTTACACAGTGTTATGATAACTGTGATAAAGAACATAGTAGGTGGTTTTATAGGTACTATTATTATAATAAATTTGTACTTACTAAAATACTTTTATAATTGCAGCAAGTGAGTGATGTTACTATGGTTATCTTTACAATGATCGTGCTGTGTATCTCGTGGCAACTGTTGCTCCTCTGGGATATTGATAGTGGTTTTAAATCACCACTAGTACTATCATCATCATCGTCGTCATTCTTTGATAGTCTGGGGATGTCTCCGACTGCTATTGTTAATAAACTGTATACAAAAAGGGGAAGGAGAGAGAGAGGATAGGGAAAAAGAAGGGAAGAGGGAAAGAACTGATAGTAATTATGGGTCTATGTATGTTCTTTGTATTACATTACATTACTTTTATGTGAGTCATTATCAGTCATAATATAATTAACATGTAGTATCTGTCTTATACATAGTCTTATCATTGTACATTATTAGATAATTTATTGCTTGTATAATGTGCAGTAATAATACTACAAGTCTACATGCAGTGGTCTCACTGGTCTGACATGACAATGCATCACAATAACCATGATACAAGTACACCCAGGAAAACTGGCTTTATTGATGAAGACTCTATCTTGGCAACACAATGCCCTCAATGCTATACAACATACAATGAGACTATTGTACTATCATAATACTATACTATATTTGTATAGTACATACCAGGAAATAAGGCTGCAGTGATATCATATATCATGAGAGTATAATTGGGTATTTTTCAGAAATTGGCAAAAATGCTCGTAACTCGAAAAAATTAAGTCGGAAATGGATCAAACTTTTTAGATAGCATAAGAACATCAATGTGTATTTTAAAATGTAATAAAAATGAGGGATCATTTTGGAGCCAATTTTTTGAAAAATTTATGGGCTATAGCACAGGGTATTTTTCAGATTTTGGCCAATTTTTAGATATGCTCATAACTTGAGAAATTAAAGTTGGAATTGGCTCAAACTTTCTACATAGCATAAGGACATCAATATGTACCAGAAAATGTAATAAAACTTGGGGGTGATTTTTTAGCCATTTTTGGAAAAAAACCATGGGCTATAGGGTATTTTTCAGATTTTGGCACATTTTTTAAAATGGCCATAACTTAAAAAATTTAAGCCGGAATCGACTCAAACTTTCTACACAGCATAAGGACATCAATATGCATTAGAAAATGTAATAAAAATTGGGGGTGATTTTTTAGCCATTTTTTGGAAAAAAACCATGGGCTATAGGGTATTTTTCAGATTTTGGCACATTTTTTAAAATGGCCATAACTTAAAAAATTTAAGCCGGAATCGACTCAAACTTTCTACACAGCATAAGGACATCAATATGTATCAGAAAATGTAATAAAAATTGGGGGTGATTTTTTAGCCATTTTTTGGAAAAAACCATGGGCTATAGTACAGGGTAATTTTCAGATATTGGCATATTCTTAAAAATGGCCATACCGGTAACTCAAAAAAATTAAATCAGAATTGGCTCAAACTTTTTACATAGCATAAGTACATCAATATGCATCAGAAAATGTAATAAAAATTGGGGGGTGATTTTGGAGTCAATTTTTCCAGAAAAATCCACAGGCTAGCCCATGGAATTTTTCAAAAATTGGCACATCAAAAAAATCCTTATAGCACAAAATTTAATAATAAAATCAATAGAGTATCATAACACAGACATCAGAATAAATTATTAAAGTAATTCCATTAAATTATAAATATTTATACAAATCCAATTATGACTAATATGAGCTAGACCTATGTAATAGAATGCAAGAAA
>NW_003552024.1:0-2188 GCF_000090795.2 Amphimedon queenslandica | reverse complement strand
AGATGCTGATGTTAAAGGATTGTGTGTCATGGTATCAAAGAATCATAATGATACCAAGACCTGACTATGGATCAAGAGTCTGTAAGTACATCCATACACTGTACATGTACATGTATTGTAGCATAAGGACATCAAAATTAAAAAGTTTTAGTCGGAATCAGCTTAAATTTAAAGGATGTCAATATGTATCAGAAAATGTAATAAGAATTGGGAGGGATTTCTGATCCATTTTTTGGAAAAAACCGTGGACTATAGCCTTGAATATTTTTCAGAATTTTGTCTTTTTAAATGGTCATAAAATTGAAAAAGTAAAGTCGGAATGAGCTCAAAATTTCTACACAGCATAAGGATATTAATGTGTAGCAAAAAAATGTAATAAAAATTTGGGGTAGTTTTGGAGTCATATTTTGGAAAAAACCATGGGCTATAGCCTTGGGAAATTTTCAGATTTTTGGCATTTTCTTAAAAAGACCGTAACTTGAAGAAATGAAGTTTGAATCAGCTCAAACTTTTTACGCAGCATAAGGACATCAGTATGCATTAGAAAATGTAATAAAAATTTGGGGTGATTTCGGAGCCATTTTTTGGAAAAACCATGGGCTATAGCCTTGGGTATTTTTTAGATTTTTGGCATTTTCTTGAAGTGGCCGTAACTTGAAAAATTGAAGTCGGAATCAGCTCAAACTTTCTACACAGCATAAAGACATCAATATGTATCAGAAAATGTAATAAAAATTTGGGGTGATTTTTAGCCATTTTTTGGAAAAAATCATAGGCTATTATAACCTTGGGTATTTTTCAGATTTTTGGCGTTTTCTTAAATGCCGTAACTTGAAAAATTCAAGTCAGTTTCAGCTCAAACTTTCTACACAGCATAAGGATATGTAGCAAAAAATGTAATAAAAATTTGGGGTAACTTTGGAGCCATTTTTTGGAAAAAATCCATAGGCTATAGCCTTGGGAAATTTTCAAATTTTTGGCATTTTTTAAAATGGCCACAAATTGAAAAATTGAAGCCGGAATCAGTTCAAACGTGCACGTGTAGAATAGCAAAAATTAATAATACAATTGTTCTATTATTTTATGTACTTGGAGTGCAGTGGAAGAGTCTTATACTGAAACATGGCGATCATGTTACTGATGGATTTGACATGAGCTCATTAGCTAAAGTATCAGATGGATACACTCCAGGACACATGATCACTCCAATAACACAAGTACTCACTGAAAGAAGAATACAACAAGTAATAATAATAATAATAATAATAATAATAGTAATAATAATAATAATAATAATAATAATAATAATAATAATAATAATAATAATAATAATTCTGGAAGAGCTGAAGCAGCAATTAGTGGCTAAGAGTGGGAAGGTGAGGAGGTATGAGCAGTGAATCAAGCAGTGTACTCAAAATTGTCTTTTTAGTTCTAATCAAAAGAGGTTTTACCAGCAGCTAGATGGGGGGATTGAAAAGGAAGGGTTTGGGCCTGATGCAAAGCAAAGTGTGTCATTTTGGAAGGGGATTTGGGGAACGGCAAAGGATTTCAATCAGAATGCTACATGGTTAAGAGAGATTGAGGAAGGTGGGACATCAGTGATGCAGGATAATCTGAGTATTGGTTTAGGTAGAGTTATGAAGCAATGTAAGAAGATGCCTAGTTGGAAAACTCCAGGACCTGATGGTGTACAGGGATTTTGGATCAAGAATGTTACGGCACTGCATAAGAGTATAGCTAGTCAGTTTGATAAGTTGTTGAATGGTGGTGCAGAGCTTCCTCAATGGCTAACAAGTGGGAGAACTGTGTTGTGCTTGAAAGATCCAGCAAAGGGGAATGCTGTTGAAAATTTTAGGCCTATTACGTGCTTACCAATGATGTGAAAGCTGTTTACTGGGGTGATTGCTGAGAGTGTATATGAGCATTTAGATGGTAACAACTTATTGCCTGTGGAACAGAAGGGGTGTAGGCGTAGGACTAGGGGTACAAAAGATCAGTTATTAATAGATAAGATGGTTCTAAGGGATAGCAAGCAACAGCATACTAATCTATCAATGGCTTGGATTGATTATAAAAAGGCTTTTGATATGGTTCCACATTCGTGGATCCTAAAGTGCTTGAGGGTGTTTGGGTGTGCAGATAATGTAGTAAAGTTTATAGCCAACAGTATGAAAGGATGGAGGTGTAC
>NW_003552023.1:0-2189 GCF_000090795.2 Amphimedon queenslandica | reverse complement strand
CACAAGAGTCTGAAGTTGAAGCCATCTTAACAAATTATTCCCGTATACTAACCGATTATTCTCAATTTATGCTTGTATTCTTTCTTATCCTATTATTCCGGAAATTATTCGCACATAATCCCCGCATCTCTACCCCAGTGCAGCATCAGGAGGAGGAGGAGGCAAGTAGACACAACAGATATAGACTGCCTTTGCAAGAGTTAATTCAACTATGATCACTTCCATATCAACAGCAGTATGAACATGTCTGGATGGAATTGTAGTAGACACAGCAAGAAGAACACCCCCACCAACAGTGTGAGACCTATCCATATACTGTATATACAATGGGTTAACCCTCAGAGTCAAAGATTGAGGAAGAAAGCCAAGTCTCAGTGAGAGAAATAACATCAAGAGACTTACTATAGACAACAGATTGAAAACATCTAATTTGTTCCTTACACTTTGAGCATTCCACAAACTAAGAAAAATGCGACCATAACCCCCACCTAGTCAGGAGCTGTTTTGAACTGATGAGACTGCAGGGATAGTAGTGGCACTGGGGGTATTTAGAGGGCTTGTAACATCGTCTTGTAAGGGGGTCCTGTACTGGAGTAGACCTTCCAGATCAGAGGCAGAACACAACTGGAATTCTTGATTAACAACAGAGCCAAACTTTTTACCATGAACAGATTTCCAGCTTTAATAACAGAGGGATTTACACCAGATGAGATGAGGTCTTTATGCTGCTTCAGAACAACAGACATTGATTTACGCAGATGTGGGAACAAATCAGCCCTGATACCAACTGAAGGTTTATCTGCTAACCGTGACTTATTTCATAGAATACTCAAGACATCACAAGAATGATATAGAGTAACTAGCAATGGACAGGAGCGATCCGATGAATACTTCCCCAAGCGAAGACAATCTCTAACTGGCTTGTAATAGCTCTTTGAACTCCTAAGACATCATGGAGGAAAGATCTGCTTGCTCTTCTTCGAGCACATCCAGTGTTCGTGAGATAGCAGGCCTTTTTTGCAGCCATCAATGATGATAATCGCTTCTTCCTCTGTAACACAGCAAAGCAACTAACTACCAGCTTATAATTTGGAAATAGGAAAGAGAAGGTTTGATATCGCCTACAATACCTTTATTTTCTGCAGTAGACTATTTTATAAGAAGTTTCAAGCAGCAGTATGCATCTCAACGCATTAATGCCTTATCAAAACTTTCATGGACCCACCCCCAGATGCATTAATGCATTATTGACTGTGACAGGGTTAATCATACAGTCCATGTCTTAAGCCCTCCCATAAAACACATGTTATTACAGCAGCTACCACCTACTTTAAAAGAGTCATGTCTTCTCTTTCTAAGCCAAGTTTTAAGTCTGAGCAGCTTACTTTGTTTAGTTGTATGAGTCAAGGTAAGTAAAGAAGTGAAAATATCAATATACAAAACAATATACATAATTGAATTAACTAGGTAGTAGAAGTAAAACTGCAGCTGTTAATAGCACATTGACTTCTAAATCTGACTCTATATCTACTACTGTTTCTGATGAGCCAATTCATGCTACCATGCCGATTTAGTAGGTCAACCAGTTGCACCTCCTCAATATGCCCCATTTATTGTTGCTCATGTTGTAGGGCAGTGGACCATGGTGCTGCTGCCTGTGACTCTACTCAATCTATTTTGAATGGTGGCAAGTCTGGCCCGGCTCCTAATAGTGGTACACACAAGGACAGAGGCCCAGGTTAGGGTAACTGTATTCTGTTAAATACAACTCAATACTCACTTTCCTTGTTTGTCTGTCGCATCATTTCTTATTGAGTTTATTTTTGTACTGCTAGCTACTTTGACTTTGCAATCTGCCCAACTATAACTGTTCCATGCATTTAATAATTATTTGCAATTATCAGAATCTATATCTATCGTATTTGGTTATTTTGAGCAATTACATTTTGAATAGTGATGGGCAATATATTGCTTCTTTATCAATATCAACAATAATTAAGGGATTAATTTGAATCATAGTCACTTTTTAACGCTATTTTTAACAATCTATTAACCACACCCATTTATTAAAGTTAAATAACTAATTTTAATGAGTAATTCAACTGTTCCACTGCCAAGTGACCAGTTGTTAGCTCTTAATAAGACGAAAACCAAGCTCAAAGCATGATAGTGATCTCTCATGACAAGTA
>NW_003552022.1:0-2189 GCF_000090795.2 Amphimedon queenslandica | reverse complement strand
GCATTATTAACTATGGGACAGCTACGTAACACTAAAAATAGCAAGAATTTTTTAAAAGCTGCATACTTAAACCTGACTTTTATAATTTTTGTAGTTGCTATGAATATGTAGCTTTTGCTATTTTAAAATAATAGTGGTTTTCTTACAAAAGATGGTGATAGTCTGGCAAAATTTGCATAACAGCCTGCCTAAAGGAAAGAGCACAGAGGCACTGCATGCTTTGGGTCAAGCATGAGCACTACAAAATGTGTGTACATGTGTGTTTGTGAAATAGAAAAATTATAACGGTTTGTTGTTCTCAATAACAAATAAACTGACTAGATCTAAATGAACAATAAAATTAAAATTAAAAAAATGTCAGATAAAATCACGCTGACCTAGAGTTGCTTATATTTTTTTAGACACTGCACTATCTTTTACTCTTTTTATTTTATTCTGCCGGTTTCTTTGTTGTTTCCCCAAAGTTTTCTTACGACTTGATGATACTGATGTATCGATGAAATCATAATCATACTGCGAATAAGCAGCACCTATGAAAACAATAATAATAATGATTGAAGCTATTATTGTCACAACTATCAGGAGCGTATCTAGAAATTGGAAAAGGGGGTGCTGAGAGCATGTGAAGCGTGCTGCGATTTTGGCCACACCCCTTTTACGGCGGTAAAACAGCGTTTTTTTGCATTGTTGTGAATTACTTTTTACGGGTGGGGTCAAGATAATTTCAAGCATACTCAAGCATACTGGCACTTTTAATTGCTCTTTAAGGCACTGGAAACTGCTGAAATCATGATCAGGGGGCTAGATAACTTAATAGGCTTGGTAGTGATGCAAGAGCCCTGGACTTAAGTAATGTTTTCTGAGCCAAGCCATGAGGGGGGTGCTCAAGCCCCCCTCAGCCCTAGTCCAGGCTACCTCACCCCCCCCTTTGGATACGCCACTGACTATAGTAACTAGTTGTGCATTACTGCTAACATAATGTGAATCGATTACCTCTTTTCTTTCTGTTGTTATCATGATTATAATCACCAGAATAGTAATAATAGTCACCTGAATAGTAATCACCAGAATAATAATAATCACCAGAACTAGGAAGAGGTGTAGTAGGGGTTGTAGAAGAAGGCACTGTTAAAGAAAATTAAAATAAATTTATTTATTAAATTATAAATAACATACTTTCCTGACTTTCCTCACATCCATCACCGGAGTAGCCATCAGGACACCTGCAGTAATGTACTGGGAGACACTGTCCATCATTAGAGCAACCAGACCCTCTATTGCAGGCTGACCCTGTAATTAACACAAATATCAATTATAAAGCATATTGATACCATTGTGCTATGTAGAATGTTTGAGTTTGAGCTGCTTCTGGGCTAAAATTTTGAGCTATGAGCACTTTCAGTATTTAAAGCTACATGTAGACAGGCCCGCTGAGAGAAGACATGGGGCCCAGGGGAAGATTAAAATTAGGGGCCCTTTGCAATAATGAAAAAAAAATTACAAATTGAAGTTTAAGCGATACGGTTAAACGCTGTTAATATCCTTGAGCCGGGAGGGTTGGTTAATAGGTGGGGCTGAGTTATTATCAGCTATTCGCAAAACACGAGTGCTAATTGCTGGCTGCTGTTCTTACTAATATCTCCTATTCTTTTTCCTATTCTCCATGGTCAATGTGCTGCTAAGTTTTGTGAATTTCTTTTATTGTACTATTTGTTAATAGAGAGGGTATGAATTTGTTTGGGGAGTGTTGCTAGCGCAGTTGGGGTAGGGTCTTTGGCCCACACTCCCCCTAATTCATTATAAGTACCTCTAAATCAGCCTGCTTGCAAGGCTATAATCAATATGCCTCCCTCTCTATTGTGAACCTTAAGCATGAGGCATAAGCAGCATTAATGATTACACATAATGCTAAGGCATGGTGGGTAATTGCCTGACCCAAGTGGCATAGTTAACACAGCTTAACTATTGGCGCTCTCATGCAGAGAGTATTCAGTTGCTCATGGCAAATATGGCCCACCCTGAGTTGGACCCCTTAGTTGGTTCAGCTGGTAAGAGTTAGATTTTGGCGGCACTTGTTTAGGTGCCAGGCATACATTGCAGCCAGGGTGGGCCAGCTTGCTTCATGAACTGGCCACTAGCTTCACATCGTTGAACTAGTGTTTAAGCCTTGGGTTCAGTTTGACCACCAT
>NW_003552021.1:0-2189 GCF_000090795.2 Amphimedon queenslandica | reverse complement strand
TATTGGAATTATTTACACATAGACCTGATGTTGATGAAAAGAGATCAAGCTATACTCATCCTTCGGAGATGCCATGATGCATACTAGCAGTAGCAGCAGACTAAAGCTAATGCCTGATTTCAGACTCCCAAATCCTATAGGATGTTGTACAAAGAAACTCTGTCAAATTGCACTGTGTCTGAAAGCATTGGAACTGGTTAATCCATCATAAAATTGGTCAGCCGACCCTCTGCTTTTGATGACCAATCAATTTTAGGTTTCTTGGCTGCTAGCTTATTAAATTATTTTGTCATAAAAGCGAAATTGTGGTTGCTCTTTTCAACAGCTTCCATGATACATTCAAACCCTTCTTCTTAGTAATATTAATGACATCGTGCAAACACTTGACTGCAGTAGACCAACTTGTCTCATTAGCATCACCACTTTCCTTATCTTCTTTTTAAACTTTGTGATCGCTTGAAAAATGGCAAATCTGTTGTGCAGCATTGACTGTACTTATTGATTCAAATAAAACTGACTAGATCATTGTTCAACTAGATCATATTATTATTTATAATTATTATTATCGTTCGTTTGTCTGTGCCCTTGTTCCATTGAGGAAGGAAAAGAGCTTTCATCCATCCAAGTGTGATCTTGAGTCACAAAATAGCAATTTATTGCTGATATATGGGTTTTGTCAAAAGTCTATTCAAAGTTTAAAGATCATACTTTGTTCTTAAGGCTGATTATTAGTTCCTCTTTGCAACTAGCATTAAATTCCTTCTTTTTAAATCAGTAAATTGTTCTTTCATTAGTGCATTATACTATATCCCAGTTGAGTTTGGGACAAGAAAAACTGGAATAACTTTTTATAGGAATGTGGGATAAGGATGAAACTTTCACAGGTTCTTAGTCGCCAAAGTCCATCAAAATCTGTGAAATCTTGGGTCTCTCAGCTCTTGGGAACCCTGAGAACCGGGTTCTCCCTATAAACCCAATGGCATACCAAAATGACGTTTTATGACAGTTTATCTACGTCATAGTTTACATAAGCACATGTGGTCGAGCGCCCAAACTGATAATTCTTGTTTTAAAAAGCTAACAGAGCAAGATCTTCTGATAATGATGACCTTTATGAAGACTAGTTGACTCCAGTAGCTGTTGTACTGCTTATCAGCAACAGCAAGACTGTTTTAAGAGTGAAACAACACAGCCGCCATTCTTCTATGAATATCATTAAAATACGTCATTTTTGTGACGTAGCTACATTTTTCAAATTCCACGCAGCTGCTTCCACTTCCGTCCCAAACTGAACTGGGATATAGTATAGCAATTGACTTGGTTTCTTCAGTCAGTCCAAGCATAAAGGAGCTGGTAAATAACTAAAACAAGTTGTCTTGCCAAAGCTAATAGACAATGCACAAAAGTATCCTACAGATGTCAACAATCTTCAATATGGCAAAAATGTGTATGGAGAGTGAATTCCTCTCTGGGGTGGGGTGAAGGATGATGTCCCTCACCTCCATGGCCATCTCAGGGTCAAAGATTAGACGATGTGATCAAATTTTGACTCCTGAGCTGAGTGATGTGTCTTGTACTAAACTGAGCATCCACCTGTGCAAACCAGACTCCTGGATCAGCAGGCCAGAAAGTGATACACTTATCCTATTAGGATTCTTCCAATTAATATCTGTCCCTTTAGAGATACTGTATGTATTTCTGGTCTTAGTCATGCACTTATCCCATCAGGATTCTGCCAATTAATGTCTAATCTCTAGACACTTTTTGTTCACTATAACATAAGACTCACCTTTACCCCTTTAGAGACTATGGAAGCATTTCTGGTCCTAGCCATGCTAATAGTTGAGCAACTTTCTGTCAGTGTCAATAGATGGCTAGGCCAAAAAATAAACTAAAAGGAAAGATGAATGTGATATTGCAGAAAGCAATATGTCTCTAGATCTTTGTGGCATAAGTAGAGCTGGCAATTATTGCAAAACCATTTTGTGTCAAAAGGTTTATACTTCAGTTCATTCTTTTCATTAAAAATATATTTTATAAGGATTGTCTGCATACTTTACTCATGTTATGTATCAGTACTGAATGTGGGAGTCATCTTTCCCGTGATCAGTTAGACAACACAGTTTTTGGGTACTTTGCTGTGGAACTTAATATTTTGTTGATCATAAACATAGGTAATGACTTTTCTA
>NW_003552020.1:0-2190 GCF_000090795.2 Amphimedon queenslandica | reverse complement strand
CAAGACGAATAGCCACTGCGGATCTAATAGTACTGTCATCCATGCGGAGACCCAGAGAAGTAATCGGGGCAGCGTTGAGCCAGGCCCCTGACTCTGGGGAAGACACAGCGAGAAGTCTGCCTCGAACTCTATTATCAGGGGCCTCATGAAGTAGAGAGTCGAAGGTAGCCTGAGCAACAAGGGAGTCCCAGGCCTTCTGCACCGAACGGACATCTGCAGGAGGAGGATTTAAGCTGGGATAAGCAGATGACCAAGCAGCATAAGCTTGATCCACATAAAGGAGTGGGGTTTGGGACAGATGAGCTGGGAGAATACGGTCCACAAGATCCCGTGAGGCAGCAGCAGATGAAAGGAAACAAGAAGGTGCAAGCTGCACAGCACGACGAATCCCCAGACCACCCATTCTAACCGGCAAGGAAGCCTGAGCCCAAGCAGTGGTATTATAGTCTAGGTTGACATTGAGCAGGGAACTGAGAAGGGAGCAGATAGATGAATCATATTCATGGAGCAGAGGTGACAAGAAGGCAGGCGAAGTCCTTAATAGAAATATAAGTTTAGGGATGGCAAAGGAGTAACGAAGGAGGAGGAAAGCATCATGGGAAGAAAACAATTGTAAGCGATCACCCAGCCGGCGAAGAGACGAAAGTTTATCACTGATAGCAGAAGAAAGGGAAGCAGGGTCACCTAAAGGAGAACCAAGGAGGTTGGCATCCCCAGGGGCACAGGAAATAGCACCTGGTAAAGTGGTCCGGAGATTCTGGAGTGTATCGTCATCTTTCGTAATGATCTCTGATTTCTTGGAGTTTAAGACCAGCCCAACACTCTCTGCCTCCTTAACAATAGTTAGGTCACTTAAAAGAGATGACACAGGGCCACCCAAAGAAATATCATCCAAATAGCCAACACAAAAAGGAGAATTCAAGCGCCGGAGGAAACGATGGAGTGATAGACAAAACAGCAAGGGACCCAATGGATCTCCCTGTTGCACTCCTTCAGCTGAAGGTATAACCTCGTTTCCCCAGAAGAGAGAAGAAGGGGAAGAGTAAGAAGAGTAAACGAGAGGGTAAAGAGAAGGACAAAGGGAAAGTACTGAGGATAACATATTATCACGATTGATTGAGTTAAAGGCATTCTTAAAATCCAACTTAACAAAGGCCTCTACGGGAGGCATTTGGTTCAGAAAGAGCCGGGCAGCATGGACTGCAGCCTCAATGCCACCCTTGACTCCAAAACCTATCTGACGAGGAGATAGGAGTTCAGCCATATCATCAGCCACCTGACTACACGCAATCTTGGCAACCAATCGACGAAGAGAACAGCCCACAGCAATCGGCCTGATCCCTCCTCCTTTCTTTTGTAAGGCTATGAGCCTCGCACCAAAAAAGAAAGGCCTGATAGAGTCAGGTGTCCTACCTTCTAAAACCAAGGAGGAAAAAGCAGCTAGAGAGGAAAGGAAACGAGAATGGCCCGGCACCTGTGGTTCGGTGGAAAGCATGTCCTTCAAAAGCTGTGGTCTGAGATTGTCAGGACCACCCGAGGAGCCTTGAGGGAAAGACAAAATAGCCCTAGCAACCTCTGGTTCAGTAACAGGAAAAATGGATGTAGGAGCTGGGGGAGGGGGGGAAGATGAAGAAGAAGGGGAGGGGTGCTTTTCCTGGAGAGCCCGAAAAGTGGCAGCAGAGTGAGGCGCCAGAGACTCTGAAGCAGAGGCCAGGCGTATAGCACCTCTAAAGTCACCTTCCTCCAAGCGAGAAGACACAGCATCCCTAAGGTACTCTGGTGGCAAAGATCCTGGAAAGCTCCTAGAGGGCTGGAGGAGACCCTGAGGCGGCCCAGAGCCATCCTCTAGCTGCTTATTAATGATTGTGGCCAAAGACCACCTTCTCCCCCCTCTTCGAGGAGAATAAAGGCAGTTAGAAGTAAATAAGAGCAGACTCACCCAAGAAGATGGCGTATTGTCTCTGACCACACCCTCCAGGAGGGCAGAAAACTTCTCCACAGCCAAACGGCGAGATGCCTTAGGGAGACGCCGAATGGTTGGTACTCTGGGAAGAAAGGACAACGAACGTGCAGGGGAAGGCTGGGGAGTCACAGCGGGAGACGAAGAACCAGAGTAGTCAGACGAGGAAGCACCCACGTGGCTTGCTGCGGGCTGTGGACACGTGGCAACGGCCGACGACGATGAAGAAG
>NW_003552019.1:0-2190 GCF_000090795.2 Amphimedon queenslandica | reverse complement strand
TGCTATTGATAGATCAGCATACAATACTTTATGAGGAGCAGCTGGAGGAGGAATGGGAGGAGGAACAGACTAGGAGGAGAGGGAGAGGATGTATAAGATACCATTACATGTACATGTACATTATCATTACTTTGTTGTTAACTGATGCATATACCACTGGTTGTTCTTGTGTTGGTGCTGCCTGTGGTCTCTTCCCTTTAGCAGCAATAGCCAGATCAGCATACACTGGCTTATGAGTTGATTCATCAACTAACACCTATTGAATATAACAACATGAACCTTAATTACTAATGTACATACTTTATGTACTAATATACCTTATACTAATGTACATACCTATACTAATGCATTTACATGTACTTGTGGTATGTGTATATTAGTTACTATAAGGTGGTATTACATAATGTACATGTAGTTCATTAAACCCAATACATTAAGTACATGTAGTTCATTAAACCCAATACATTATGTACATGTAGTTCATTAAACCCAATACATTATGTACATGTAGTTCATTAAACCCAATACATTATGTCAAGAGTGGATAATGTACATGTATCCATACCTGGTTGTTGGTATTTTTATTAATGGTTGAATATAGTCCAGTAGCACCAGTAGACAGACCCTGTTGACCCTTATTCTATTAATGATACATTATATGATCCATTTTTAAAAGACTCTCTCATTAATCACTGACCTCTCCCTCTCTCTTCAATACAGAGTATTGCTGTACTCCCTCAGGATTATAGGCAGGAGGGACAGGAGGAGGAGTATCATCGTCTTGATTGAGTGTAATTGAATAAATTGGACCAGTTCCTTGTTGTTGTTGTTGTTGTTGTTTATTCTTTTTCTATTATACATTATTGTTATTGTATGTCTGGTATTTTGTTTATTATACCTCTCCCTCTCTCTTCAGTTCAGAGTATTCTTGTACTCCATTAGGATTATAGGCTGGTACTGGTGGGGGAGTATCATCATCATCATCACTAGCTCTAAGAACACTGTACTGACCTAGTGAATATTGTATTAATAATAATAATGTATATATAATTACTGAGTCTATACTTAATACTGATCACTATAAAGCTTAGCATGTACTTAAGCACATTGTCTATCATGTTCTCTTGTCTATCATGTGCTAGTTCATTGTATCTTACAGTCAAACATATGATTCCCTGTGTAGGCTGATGTCAGCTTATTGTGTGGTACATGTATACACATATGGTTCATGTCATGACAGGTAGAGGAAGGTTAATGTTATTCTTGCTAATATACACTAAATGATGACTGGATGTAAGTATGTGCTGGTATATATGGATTGATTTATTTATTGTATTAAAGTGATGTCATTGTATAGTTTATGTACATTATGTTTATGTTTATGTCATTGTACATACACTGAGCTGCTATTTAACATGTACTTGAAAATTTGTGTGTAGCATTTGCACACCGCAGCCATTTTTGTTTATAAACTTTCCATGTACTAGCTCTTCCATAAACTGCGCCAGTATCCCTTTAATCAAGCAAATACGGTATATACATAAATAGAGAGTAATCTATACAATTTTTGAATGGTTAACTTATAAACTTAACCCTGTCTTAAACTATCAATACCGTATAGCGGGAAATTTTGGAGGGAATTAAATTTGGTGAATTTGGCATATTGATAGCCATTCGCCAAAATAAAATTCACCATTTTGAACCATTATACGCATGCTCAATGGCACGTGGCCACTAATTCACTAAATTAAAATCTGCAAATCACCAAAATTTAGCAATTCACCAATTTTAGTCCCTCCAAAATTTCCTGCTGTACGGTACAAACAATTAAACATTTGAATCATTCTAAACAAGCAAGGATATACATGTAGCAGTAACAGTTAATTAATTGAAGTTAACTCCACATGTTGCAATTGTTCTAGTGACTTAGAGAGGCCCCCATGATGTTGCATTGAGTATTATGCTCGTGAATATCATTTGCATCTCATTACATTATTTTGTCAATAATCATGTTTTACACAAATTTTTGAGTAACTTTAAAAATTCATAAAAATCCAATTTTGATCAGAATCAGCTCAAACTTGCTACAAAACATAAGTAAATGTATATGCATCAGAAAATATTATTAAAACTAATATTTCTCTCCTTTTAAATTTTGGCAAAATTTGGCCAACACCCTGTACTATTAGT
>NW_003552018.1:0-2191 GCF_000090795.2 Amphimedon queenslandica | reverse complement strand
GGCAGTTCAGGTAGGCCAGTGGGGAAATATTGAGCAAACATCAGTATGGGGCACAGGCAGGCTTTATAGCTGGGCCTTTCTCCAGTAATTTACTAATGAGAGGCATTAACCTCGACATAACAACAATCTCTCTCTCTCCTAGTAATGGTAGTAGTGTGTTGGTGCCTGGTAGTGAGTTATTGTCATATCAAGGATACAAGACCAGTTGGCTGTGGTATGACATGATTGGACTAGGAGGACTGGCTCTTCTATTCCTAACACTAACATACATTACACTGAGACTAATTAAGAAAGAAAAATAAATAAATAATAATAACAACAATGATAATTGTAATAGTTGTTATTTGTCTTTGTTGTCTTGTTTTAATGATGATGATTTTTTATTTTTAGCTCAAGTTGTGTGGGTGTTAGCTTAAGGTGTACATAATAATAATTATAAGAATAATTGTGAACTGTCAGACATTGTTGGAACTTGATTGTAGTTCTCTATCAGAGCCTTCAATGAGATTCTTCAATGCCAGCCTCTTGATAGCTTGATTTGAGCCACTCTCAGTCTTACGTCTGGAAACTGACATTACAGGAGAATGTTCCCTGCTTTAGGTGCTGCATAATGCAGGGATTACCACAAGTGCATGTAAGGCAAGTTACATGCACTCGTGTTAATCCTGTATTATTCAGCACCTGAAGCAGGGAACATTCTCCTGTAATGGGTGTCTTTAGTTATGGTGTCTTAGCTCCTTATAAAGATGATTGTTTGTCAGTAAGTTTATTATGAATCCTATGTAACTTACATAGGATTCATAGGCTGACTGCTGGTTTAAAGTAGTATATATAGCACATTGTAAAGCATGCAGGAATAAAGAGAAATAATTGAGAATTTCATTACACTATTATTATTAAGGGTCATTCAGTATTAGCTAACTTCCCTACACTGATGTCAAGTCCCACCGGGTCGTGATTCACCACACTTATCTTAGTGCTCGTCTCAGTATGCAACACACATGACATATAATGGCTGCTATCAGCAAGTCTGACATTTTGCTCACTGCTCCAACTGCTCAGCAGGGAAGCCTTATAGTCGGGCTCCGCCAGTCCTTCTGACTTTTTGCGGCTTCATACTTTCATAGAATTTAGGGCGTTATACCTTCCAAACAAATGGCATTCGAAGCACCAGGTCAGTATACTTGACTATGGCTCTGTGTGTTGTTTGTATCATTCAGTTACTGTTACCTCTTGTTATCTATAGGCTATCAACCAGTGAAGAGGAATGGACACTCCACTGTACGGGTAGGAGACTACCTGTACATGTGGGGTGGGTCCCAGCCTGGTCTCCCTGAAGTACATAATAATGAAATGAAGAAATCAATGTGTTCTGTGATAGAGGTGTGTCACCTAAGAACTGGTAGGTGGGAGCAGAAACCCACCACTGGTAACCCTCCGCTGGGTGTAAAGGGCTATGCAGCTGCTGCTATTGGAAGGGAAATATTTTATTTCGGAGGATGGTGTAATCACGGTAACTGTCGTCATAATAGTTTATATAGGTAAGTATAATAGTTTATGATAAATATTATATAATTATTTTATATAG
This sequence comes from Amphimedon queenslandica, assembly GCF_000090795.2. NCBI lineage: Eukaryota > Metazoa > Porifera > Demospongiae > Haplosclerida > Niphatidae > Amphimedon > Amphimedon queenslandica. The sequence continues at coordinate 603 of NW_003552018.1, read as the reverse complement.
TTTTAATGTTGATACCTTGCACTGGAAAGAACTCTCTCCTACTACATCTCGTCATGGTCCTATGATGAAGGCCAACTGTGACATGATAGCAATAAAAGTGAACGGTAAGGACTATCTTGTAGTAACTGGAGGATATGGATCATCTAATAATACACCCAAACAACCTGGTGCCCAGTACAGTGGTGAAGGTTTACTTTCTAGCAATCAAAGATGCAATGAGATCCATTTTTATAAACTCTCAACAGGTCAGAGTACACACACTTTATATTAATAATTATAATGAAGTATTGTTATTTGGTGGTTCTCCACTCAGACTGGTTGTATTGAGAATTGCTTGCGGCTTGAAATGCAAAGAAATGCATGTATCAACTAGTTTGCTCCACCCAATGCATTCCATTCACACTAATTATTATTATTGTTATTTTTAGGACAATGGATATCACCGACTGTTTCTGGAGACAGACCACTTCCTATTAATACTTTTACTTTAACATCAATTAATAGTTCCAGTGCTATATTATTTGGAGGTGACACTGATAATGGAAAGAGTAACAATGTATATATTCTTAATTTTACTGATGCATCAGTGGTGAGTATAATTAT
>NW_003552017.1:0-2191 GCF_000090795.2 Amphimedon queenslandica | reverse complement strand
GATTGCCATGGATACTGCTGGGTATTAGAACTGCTCTAAAGGAAGACATTGGATGTACTACAGCTGAACTGGTGTATGGTTCTACTCTAAGGATTCCTGGAGAATTTATTTCCCCTTATACTGAACCAGTTCCAGATCCCTCTTCATATGCTATACAACTGCGAGCAGCAATGCAAGCAGTGAAGGCTGTTCCTCCACGCCCCCACACTCGTTTGTCCTACATAGACAAGAGTCTCAATAATTGCTCCCATGTCTTCGTCCGTCATGATGCACTCCGTTCTGCTCTTCAGTGCCCCTATGATGGACCGTTCAAGGTGGTGAGAAGAGGACCAAAGTACTTTACTCTCCTAAAGAATGGTACTCGCACTAATATATCAGTGGATCGACTCAAACCAGCATATGGTGAATTTGATTGCTCTCTTTCCTCTACTACTCAATCTCCTGTTCCTCCTCCCTCTCTTACTCCTCCCAACCCTCTGGAGGTGGAATCAGCCACTCCCTCTTTACCCACCCCCTCTCCTCCATCTATATTAAAGAAGCATAATGCTACTCCAGTACAATCTACTCGATCTGGTCGTCATATACACTGGCCCAGACATTTACAGGAGTATTTTTGACTATTCAACGTTCACACTTGTTCACTGGAGGGGGACTACTGTGGTGGTCAATATATTCATGCATTCAATATATCCTGGATTAATTAACACATTCAATATTCATGACTTGTAACCACATAGTTACACGTGGTCAGCTTTATGTACACAGAGACACACATACACACAGATGACAAGAAGAAGACCGTTCGTTCGTCTCGTTAGTTCATCATTCGTTCATCATTCGTCGTTCATCTCTATCGTTCCCTGTAAACATTTTATCAAACTATTTTAGTAGTGTGAGTGTATGTTACTATTTTGTTTGTTATCATTTGCTGTAACTTCTCTTTTCTCACTCTTTCCAAAACATTCCCATTCTTCCTTCATTTCCTCTTTCCTTTCTAACTCTCTCCTTTTATTATTTGGCTGAGAATATTCGTGATCCTCCTAATTCAGTCATACAATCACACTACAGTAACAATAATAATAATAAAAATAAATAAATAAATGAAATAAAATTAATTATAATAATAATAATAATAAAAACAATAAATAAATAAATAAATAAAATAAAATTCATAATAATAATAATAATAATAATAATATTCCTTTCTCACTCTCATAATAATAATAATAATAATAATAATAATAACAATAATAATAATAATAATAATAATAAATAATAATGAAAATAATAATAATAATAATAAAATTCCTTTCACACTCTCATAGTAATAATAATAATAATAATAATAATGATAACAATTATAATGATAAATAATAATTATTATTATAATAATAAATAGATAAAAAAATAATAATAATAATAATATTCCTTTCTGACGTTCATAATAACAAAAATAATAATAATAATGATAATAATAATAATAATAATAAATAATAATAATAATAATAATAATTGTTATTATTATTATAGTAACAAGATTATTCATTTCTCACTCTCTTAATAACAATAACAATATTAATAATAATCATAATAATAATAATAATAATAATAATAATGACAAATAAATACAAATAATAATAATAAAAACAATAATAATAATAATAATATTCCTTTCTCACTCTCATAATAATAACAACAATAATAATAATAATAATAATAACAATAACAAGAATAATAATAATAATAATAATAATAATAATAATAATAATAATAATATTTCAGTCTCACTCTCATAATAATAACAACAATAATAGTAATAATAATAATAATTATTATAATAATTATAATAATAACAAGAATAATAATAATAATAATAATAATAATAATAATAATAATAATAATAATAATAATATTCCAGTCTCACTTTCATAATAATAACAACAATAATAGTAATAATAATAATAATAATAATAATAATAATAACAAGAATAATAATAATAATAATAATAATAATAATAATAATAATGTATTATTATTAATAATAATAAGAAATAAAAATTAAAAAAATAAAAATAATAATAATAATAATATTATTCCTTTCTCACTCTCATAATAATTACAACAATAATAGTAATAATAATAACAATAATAATAACAAGAATAATAAAAATAATAATAATAATAATAATAA
>NW_003552016.1:0-2191 GCF_000090795.2 Amphimedon queenslandica | reverse complement strand
GCCCAGAAGTAAAATCTCACTCTTGCTTTATGTATGGAGTGAAGATACCATTAATAAAATCGAGCTCTTTAGAGTGGATAAGATATTTGAAGAATTTAAATAATATTCATTATTTGAACGTATATTTACTATAGATTTATTATGATTGTGTTTGTATTGTATGTATGTATGTACTGTACATGTATTATGCATTGGATGTTTTATAAATGTTAAGTATATGAATGTGTTTAGCTTTGTATGTATGTACATTTATTGTGTTCCTTTTGTATTATGTTTAGTGTATATATAGCATATGTGTTATTGTACAATGCATGTATATGTCCTTCTCTCTCTCTCTATCAAAAAAATCTCACTCTTCGGAGTGATGATAAAATCAATATAATCTAACTTTTCGGAGTGATGATAAGATCAATAAAATCACGCTCTTCGGAGTGATGATAAGATCAATATAATCACACTCTTCGGAGTGATGACAAGATCAATATAATTACGCTCTTCGGAGTGATGACAAGATCAATATAATTACGCTCTTCGGAGTGATGACAAGATCAATATAATCACGCTCTTCGGAGTGATGATAAGATCAATATAATCACGCTCTTCGGAGTGATGACAAGATCAATATAATCACGCTCTTCGGAGTGATGACAAGATCAATATAATCACGCTCTTCGGAGTGATGATAAGATTAATATAATCACGCTCTTCGGAGTGATGATAAGATCAATATAATCATGCTCTTCGGAGTGATTACAAGATCAATATAATTACGCTCTTCGGAGTGATGATAAAATCAATATAATCTAACTCTCTTTCGGAGTGATGATAAGATCAATAAAATCACGCTCTTCGGAATGATGATAAGATCAATAAAATCATGCTCTTCGGAGTGATGACAAGATCAATATAATTACGCTCTTCGGAGTGATGACAAGATCAATATAATCACGCTCTTCGGAGTGATGACAAGATCAATATAATCACGCTCTTCGGAGTGATGATAAGATCAACATAATCATGCTCTTCGGAGTGATTACAAGATCAATATAATTACGCTCTTCGGAGTGATGATAAGATCAATATAATCACGCTCTTCGGAGTGATGATAAGATCAATATAATCACGCTCTTCGGAGTGATGACAAGATCAATATAATCACGCTCTTCGGAGTGATTACAAGATCAATATAATCACGCTCTTCAGAGTGATGATAAGATCAATAATAATCTCACTCTTCGGAGTGATGATAAGATTAATAATTATGTATGATAATCGTTTGTTTATGTATATTTGTGTTGTGTTAGTACATATGTAGGTCTAAATGTGCATGCTTAATATCATCATAAATAATAGTCAATAATTATGATGCTAGGAATAATACAAGTGAGGATTTATACATGTGAGCGATAAACATACGGTGGTGAAAACAATCTTAGGAATATTTTTACACTAATAGCTTGTTACTGATGTATATGCCATTTCCTACTAACAAGTACACAGTTCAACTATTGGAATGTGTTATTGACATGATCCATAGTAGAAACAACAGTGTTTTTACTGATGTATTGACATGATCCATAGTAGAAACAACAGTGTTTTTGCTGATGTATATGCCATTTCCTACTAACAAGTACACAGTTCAGCTATTGGAATGTGTTATTGACATGATCCATAGTAGAAACAACAGTGTTTTTACTGATGTATTGACATGATCCATAGTAGAAACAACAGTGTTTTTACTGACGTATATGCCATTTCCTACTAACAAGTACACAGTTCAGCTATTGGAATGTGTTATTGCATTTCAATGATATCATGTATCTACTAAATATCATTACAGCAACACTATATAAATGTAAAGAGTAGCAGCTTCTTGGAACAGTTTGAATTAAGTGGAAATTGCAATGGAAGGAATGGAAAATAACGAGAACATGTCATACATGTCATTAGCTCCAATACAGAGTCAGGAGCACCATTATGAGATGCTTAATACGAGTATTAATGCAAGGAGGGATGGTGGTGATGCTCAATCAACAGAAGTGGCAATACAGAATAAAGTATCAAAGCAGTCAACATGGAGTACACCATTGGTTGTTATTGCTGGACTGCTGTGTCTCATGGTATTGCTACTGGTGGTAATACTTTGCTTATCACTGTTGCAATTGTCTGCTAGAGATGATAATGATGTTGC
>NW_003552014.1:0-2192 GCF_000090795.2 Amphimedon queenslandica | reverse complement strand
GAGGAATGTACTTTGTATAGCAATGAGGTTAGTATGGTATAGGTACATGATATAATTTTTATTGTGTCATATTAAGGTTCATAAGTCAGTGTAGGCAATGAAGGATAAGAAGATACTCACTTATATAGCAGGGTTAATATATGATGTAGGTAACATTAATGGTTGTATAAATTGTATGTATAGGAATGGTACACTATTAAGATAGAAAAATGTACTTATATATAGCAAGGTTAATAATTATGGTATAGGTCTCTAATTTGGTTTTCATCAAAAATGGTTTTGGTATAATGTAAAAGGTCATAAGTTATATAAGTAGCTGCAGTGTGGAGATATCTCACTATTCAAGTATTTTCTCAACATGTACATGTTTAGCTATTATTGGTGTGTTTGTATAATATTGGTTGTCCCTTACTGGTTCTGTATGTATGTACATGTACCGGTGCCCATATTTCATATTTTTGTTTTTAATATGTTAGTGTCTGCATGTACATGTGTGCATGACAATATATTATGATGTTTTTGTTCGTGTTTGTACACGTGTCCTCACGTAGCGTAAAACTGCAACATCTCCTGGTCTCCAGTCTTGCTTTTTCTGGACATCTTTGTCATCATTGGACCACTCCTCTTGATTTCAAGAAAACTTCAATCTATTTTGGTATTTTCAATTACATCAAAGCATTGTTTGTTACCATGCATCATGAATTAATTCAGTACCTTGTGAGAGCTAGTGTATCAATCAAGAACATTCCATATGATTTACTAATGGCTCTTTGGAAGGACATCAGCTAACAAGGAGGTGGTCACTGATGTGGACACAGCTATTGTACTTTCCACTGCTATCATAGCATTGAAGCTCAAGCATCCAGCACTAATATACAGTTTACAATATTGGATCTTCATCTAATACTAGCATTCTGATAGGAGGAAAGAGAAGAACTGATAGACTACCAGAGGAGGAGAGGAGAACATATCCGAGCTGTTTTGGATTAAATGAAGACATGAGCATATTTTTTCACTGTATGGGTTGAGCTACCCTTTTTCACAGTGACCTGCTTTTAGTCCCGATCATGTGAGAGGGAACGGGAGGGTCAGCGGAGGGGAGAGGGTTTCGCCCAGGAGTGTGGGAGAAGTCGTGTCCCCCTTTTGGGTCGGATCGAGGCACCCAGTATCTCATGCTTGAAACCCTCTCTTCTCCTCTTTCACTCTCTTTCCTTTTTGTGTGATATGGACTCTAAGCAGAAGAAAGGATCAGACTTTTCTTTTTCTTTTTTTGTCTCGATCCTTCAACTACTTAAAAGCAGGCAAACACTATACAGTTGAGCTAAGCCAGGTTACGGTGGGTAGATTGGTGAGGTTTGTGATGCAGGTAGTTTTGAGGAACCTGGGCACTAGCTTCCTAATTCTCATTCTGATCTCTTTCTCGATCCCGTGGCTTTGACTTAGGATCAATTGTTTAGTGTTTGCCTCACCTTTCAAAATAAGTCAATAACTCTCATTGTAGGTTTATGATCAACGTCACGTGAAAACTGCGTGGGTAATTTAATGATTTGATGCACATAACGCTTTAATGTTGACACAAAATTAGTGAAATTTTAATTCTGCGTTGTGTTCTGTGGCTTGAGTGTGAGTGTGTATTGTCACTAGCACAATTAGTTTCATAATTTAAAAATAGTACACAATGTTTTTAATATACATGTTCTGACCCAATTCATGCATGTTCCTCATATAGGTGGCCCAAATTTACACACGTTTCTCATTCCTATTTTATGACACATTTTGTTAGATTTTAACGGTCCTAAACATGACCCTAAACTGTTTCTAAGTTTAGCTAATGGTAATATGTTAATTTTATGCATATTTAAATCAATAATATTATATTACGTTTTGTTATGCTAGGCGTGTGACACTGCATAGTCACGTAGCGTAAAATTGTAACGTCTTGCGGTCTCTACTTTTGCTTTCTCTCAACCGTGTTCATCATTGGATCACTCCATCTGCTTTTCAAAGCATGCAAGAAGGAAGACCTATTTTGGTATTTGTAATTATTGGAGTAGCTACTGTTTGTCACAATTGATCATAGGGTGAGAGGTCATCAATCAAGAACAGATTTACTGTCTATGAACAGCTCTTCAGAAAGACATCAGGCTCTAATCAAGGAGGTGGTTGCTGTGGACACAGCTAGGACTTACCAC
>NW_003552013.1:0-2192 GCF_000090795.2 Amphimedon queenslandica | reverse complement strand
TCCCAAGATAAAGAAATTAGCATTATTCTGCAGTCAGCAAAAAGTGTTATCATTGGTAATAATTATTATGATTGGCAAGTTCTTATGTTATCAGGGTTTTCAAGTGGATTTTGGCATAGTGCTCAAGTAGCTTCTTGTTAGTGAATTGCTGTACGTGGTATTTCAACGAAAATCCCAATGAGAGAATTCTCCACATTTATAATTTTTTCTGATACATATACATGTCTTTATATTGTGTATCAACTTTGAGCTAATTCTGATTAAATTTGGATTTTTTATGAATTTTTAAAGTTCCTCAAAAATTGCACCAATGACCAAAGGCTATAGCCTTTGGTCAAAGGCTAAATTTTTTCAAAAATGGCTAGGAGAGAATTTTTCATTTTTACGATTGCTTCTGATGCATATACATGTCCTTATGTTGTGTATCAACTTTGAGCCGATTCTGATCAAATTTAGATTTTTTATAAAATTTTAAAGTTGCTTAAAAATTGTGCCAATGACCAAAGGTTATAGCCTTTGGTCAAAGGCCAAATTTTTTCAAAAATGGCTAGGAGAGAATTTTTCATTTTTACAATTGTTTCTGATGCATATACATGTCTTTATGTTGTGTATCAACTTTGAGCTGATTCCAATCAAATTTAGATTTTTTATGAATTTTTAAAGTTGCTCAAAAATTGCACCAATGACCAAAGGCTATAGCCTTTGGTCAAAGGCCAAATTTTTTCAAAATGGCTAGGAGAGAATTTTTCATTTTTACAATTGTTTCTGATGCATATACATGTCCTTATGTTGTGTATCAACTTTGAGCCGATTCCAATCCAATTTAGATTTTTTATGAATTTTTAAAGTTGGTGGAAAAATTTTGTCAGAAATGGCTAAGATAATACATGTATATCAAATTTGAGCTCATTTCAATCAAATTTAGATTGTTAAAGTTGCTCTATATGCTATTAGGCTAATTGTCAGCTCATAAAGCATGCTTTTAGCTCACTTAGCATGCTTTGTAGGAAACCCAGATTATGTGGTAGAGCAATTTGTGGTGTTTAATTAAGAGGATGACACTTTGATGATTTTGTGGGTTTTAAACTGTTAATTTTCTGGTATGCCCCAAAACCATGAAAGTAACGTGCTTTAAGATACCTTAAATTTTTGAATGTTTAAAATTTTATATTTTCAAAGACAAGTGCTCAAATTTTGTGGTGACTTACTTTAGTTTTTTGTAACTTCAGTAATGTAATTTTTGAAATTTAATGTAACCAAAAGTCGTACAGTACACATTGTAACACTTTTTATTCGTTTTTTTATTTCCACACAGAAATATGTGCTGTATCACGTCATTCAAAGAAAGAAATAGGAAGATGCTTCAAACTTATTCGTCAAGCAGCAAACCCAGCAATGAATACTGTATCAACTACTGACTTTATGGTTAGTGAATAGAAATAATTTTAATTCATTTATTTATCATTATTTATACAGTCAAGGTATTGTACTAATCTTGGTCTGCCATTACCAGTCCAGAAAGCAGCTAGCTTTATTGCACAGAAAGCTGTTGAGCTTGATCTTGCTCCAGGGTATGTTTAAGGTTTAAGTCATAGCAGAAATGTCATGATTATTATCTTTACTGATTACTTCACCAGCATTGATTACATTATTTCTGTGTTAATATGGAGTGTTAATACATTACTTCATGTATTTATTAAATTTTAGACGAGTTTATCTATCTGTTGCTGCTGCCTCTATATACATGGCATCTCAAGCATCTGACATCAAGAAGACACAGAAAGGTTAGTTATTGTCTATGTTTATTTTATATCTTATAATGCATTCACCTTCTAAGTTAAGCTGACATATTCTGCGTAGCACGTAATTGGCAAATGCATGAAAATGAATCTATGAAATTCATGCATACATGTAACTCCAGCACAATCAACTGGAAAAAATTGGCAAATAAAGTTATAGAGGATATGCATGCTAAGTATATTCATTGCAAAATAAATGTATTCATTGCATACCGTAATAACTTTCAAGAAAAAAAATTAGTTCATTGGACGTCAACTTTCCATTGGCAGCAATGGAGAAAAGATAGAAAAAGGCTTGGTACCAGAAAACCGCTCTGTATTTCTTGATAGCAATCTTTCAGGTGACTACTAGACCCCATTAGATCCTCAGGATGCTTTCTAAGCTTCCGAAAA
>NW_003552012.1:0-2193 GCF_000090795.2 Amphimedon queenslandica | reverse complement strand
TACCATGCGTCCAATCAGATTATATGCATCTCTTGTAGCTAGAATGGCTTCCAATGTCCATGATGTACATTTCTTCTGAAAACGATATCATCCGATTAATACTTTTGTCCCCTATTTTCTTATGAGGTACCTGACGGGGAAAGACAGTAAGGATAGCATAATTGTAATGCTGTGTCATTAAACTCATTTCACAAAATCAATCTTCCTCCGGGTGCATGGTATTTCAGATTTGCTATAGTTACGAGATTCTGACTACTTTTAGTTTTGGGGGAAATTCAGGTGAATTATTTCAAGATCTTATTTTTAAATGGTTGCTTCCCTCCACTAAAAAGTCAACTGTCCCATACTGTTTTGAGAAATTTTGTCACCATCATGTGTTGCTTCTGTTTGTGAAAGTCATAGATTATCCGTTTAATTACATCTTTGTCAAATCTGTCAGGTGAACAGTGAAGAAAGACGGAGATGAGTGGCTGTCCGTTGCGATGTCTGTCAGGAGCAGAGGAGAGGTTGTTCCTGAGGCCTGGGGAAGCAACTCACCTAGCCTGAAGAAGCCACAAAAGGCTGAACAGGCTACTTCCCAGCACAGTTTGTTAAAGAAGCTAGTCTGACAGTGAACTGCTTCCGGCCAGCATTTCCTCAGCTGCCTCATTATGGAGGCAGTAATAGGGAGGTGGGTTCTAACCTTTTATCCCTCTTGTGACATAGTGCAGCCATGGCCATGAATCAGTGGGAGGGGCTGGGAGCCTTGCAGCTATCTGAAAGTGTCTGAGAGCACAAAGGTAGGAGGTTATAGAGCATAATGAAAACCTTGATTGGCAAGGTATGCAGCAAAGAGACAGAGAGACCTCTCAGAGAGAGGTAGAGGGGAAGGTTGGAGGCTAGCACAAAATGACAGGTAGCATTTCTGGGCTATGGAGTAAGACAACTTGGAGGACTGGGCTAAACCGAGGCTAAAGAAGCCTTGAACAGCTCTCTCCAGCGAGCTGACGTCCAGTTGAGCTCCTTGTCTAAGAGCATGATGAGTAGAGGGCTCGGAATCAGAGAAGGGGTCCTGAGGGCCTGACCTATAAAATTGCATAAAAAGTAATTCACATTGAAAGAAATTACTCTTTTTGACATGACCTAAAAGCTTTCAGTGACAACAGTCGGCACAAGTGGTGGACTTACTACTCTTGTCAGTTCCTTTACCGGAGTCTCCACCTGTAGCAATCATTACTTGACCTTTACGAAAGTTAGTTTTTAGACTTACCCTTTGATGACTTTCCTATGTGACACAAAAATTAGATATATTTCGATTTAACGTACCAGGCAATGTTATTCCTATGTTTACCTTTGCTGAAAATTCAAAGATGTAGCAACAATAAATGTTATTTTTTGACGTTTTACCTTTCCTTTTGGTCGCAACTGGTGGCACAGTCCTTACAAAATGAAAATGAAAGCTATAGATTGAGACATTGTTTTACCTCTAGGCTTGAACACTGTTTTGGTAGCTGCAAGAAAAGTTATTTTTAAAAAAATTTTAAACAGCATTCGTATTGTAACCAATGGAGTGGTTTGTATCCCTGTTGTCGCTCCAGAAGGAACAGGTAAGGCTAAACCTGCTAACAACTGTTACAGTTATAGTTATTTATTATTACTTGACAAAGTCTTTGTTGATCCCTTAGGAGAAGGGCTAGTCTCTAAATTTAATTTAAAGTAACTTTTTCCAGTGATGGTGACTTACTCTTGGCGGTGCTATCGCTTTGAATAGGTGACACTGGAGGAGATGCACCAGGTGAGGGAGTTGTAGACTTTTTACTTAAGCCGGAAAGTATTTAAAAGTTAAAAGTGTGCTATGGTTTACTTAATGAGAGGTAAGGAAAGAGAAAGATATAGAGAGGTAAATTGTTCCTGGAGAGGGCATCGGCTGCTCTATTTCTAACCCCTGCTAAATGCAGGGCTCTTTATGAGACCTTGTAATGGGCTAAGAAGAGAATAGGCAACGGAGTAGATGTGCAAGGTGCTCGCCCTTGGCTGAACTGTTGGTCAGAGTGCTAACAACAGCAGCAGTGTTGTTGTGGTGAGTTTAATGTCACATTTGTAGTTTGTCCTTCAATCTGTTGTTGTGCTGCTGTCTGCCCCTATCATTTGTCACATTCTGAAATAATTTTTGTAATTGTCACAGTACTAATTTCTACAGTAGAAAGGTAGCAG
>NW_003552011.1:0-2193 GCF_000090795.2 Amphimedon queenslandica | reverse complement strand
AGATATTTTTATTACCAATACGATCAATTACACATGATTCATAAGCAGCATCCATTAAAGAGTTAATATCAGACAGACTGTATGAGCATATTTCCACTGAACTAGTATGTATTGCTATTAACAATGTCTCTTCATTAATAACAGATACACCAAGCAGAGTAGAATTAAAGAAAGAATCTCTGTCATCACAACCTAAAGTCAGTTCATATTGATTGTTGAAGTCATTAGCTACACTGTCATTACACACTCTTATTATACGAAGCTGTCTGTTGATGCCAGTTGTTAAAAGATCATTCACAACATAGTAAGCATATCCTGATGCAAAGAAACCATTCACAAATACACGAGTAAATGATGAAAGCTGATCTCCAGGATTAGTTGTTCTTGACAGTGTACTACCAGCAAACCCATACTGATGATATAGAATATGATTATTAACATAGCTCCCAGTATAAAAGCTGTTACCATCACCTCCAGTGGCAGTAAAAACTAATAGACTAGTAGCAGTCCCACTGTTAGTTACTGTTCTATTAGCAGGAGCTTCTAGATTAGATGCATTAAGAACAGAACATGTTACACCACCAGCATCAGTACACACTACACACCATTTACCATCTATTGTACTAGCTAGTCCATTAACAGTGCCACCAAGAGACCCAAGAGGGTCTCCTAATTGTTGTAGAGTAGAAGAGAACCGGTATACTTGAGTAGCAGTGCTCACAAAGACTCCATTAGCACTAACAGCAATGTGAGTCACTGTACTAGATACAGATGAAGAGATGAGTGACTGAGAATTAACCAAAGAAAACAATGAAGGAGGAACAGCTAGTGTGAGAAAGAGAAGAAGAGTTGTTGCTTTCATGATTATCAAAGAAATCAATGAAATGAAGGCACTACTATAAATGGGTGTAGTCTATGAAAACAAGGATCATAACTACCAGGTATAGATTTATTATCAAACTACTGTATAGCTGGAAATGCCCAGAATTTAATATGGTTTTTTTGTTATAAGATGTGCAAATTAATTTGGCAAAGCATAGTTAGTGTATCAACAGTTTACACCTGACCTAAACCAGCAAAATTTAAAATATAGTCAGTCCCACAGATGATATTTACAGCACATAGCTTACCTTATGAAACTTATGTAACACTTAAACGCTATCCCTTATACTTCCTTAAAATTGCAACTTTTATGTCCCCATAGAACATGTAAAATTTTAATTCTATTTTCAGATCTTTAGCATAAATAATAATGAACTAAAGTAATTTATTTTCTAATAAATAAACGAATGTGTTCTTACACTTAAATTATGTATTATATTTGCTCTTTAGTTAATGCTTATTATTCTTAAAGATATTATCACATGATTAAGCTGACAGGAGAGGGGAAGTATATGAGAAGTACATGTGTAGCTTTCTCTTTAATCTTAATACATTTAATGATAAGGCATTAGTACATACTAAAAGCAACTTACTATTAGAGTATTGGCAGCCAGCTTGTTTCTGTGTGTGTGTGTACATAGGTAGATGTCATGATGAATTATTTTGAACCTTTACATTGTACACAGTTATACCATGTACATGTACATACATCAACATTTGACTCTGTATCTTCATAGTTGCTATTATTACTATTATCATTGTTATTTTTTGTACAAAACATAGGTACATGTACATGTACTCCTCTAAATGTATGAAGAAAAATTTGTAATGATAATAGATACCCACTGCAAACCCTATAGCACCAAATTATTGGCTATATGTTCCTGATTTTGCTACAATTATTTTTATTGCTTTTATTTTACTTTTAAATTATGCAGTTGATGCCACAATAAGATCCCATTTACCAATCACTCTGTCAATCCAAACTGTTTATGCCAAAGTGATGATAGTTGAAGGTGACCATCGAATTGGGACATTTGCTAAACACAACATTGAACCAAAAGAGGAGCTGTTACAGGTAACAAAAGCCTAGCATAAAAATTGGGCATGCAAGCCTGATTCCTTCAAAGCATGCTACATGTAAGTGAAAAGCATGCTTTCTTTATGAGCTGACTATATGGCATTTGGAGAAACTTCAAAAACTCATAAAAATTGAAATTTGATCAGAATTGGAGTTAATACACAGCATGAAGACTTGTATGCATGTTAAAAAAAATTATAAAATCAAAGAATATTCTCCTAGCCAATTAT
>NW_003552010.1:0-2194 GCF_000090795.2 Amphimedon queenslandica | reverse complement strand
ATACGGTAAATACATGTACATTTGTACTTTTAATATCTTTGCATGTAGAATGTGTCATGTATATATGTTGTTATTCTGGCATATGCCTTTATTCCTGGGATTGTGTGAATTTACGATTTCATTATTTTTTATAAATCTTTTCTAGATCTGCCCATGTCAGGCATGGCTATACCTTGTTTTTTAAAAAAATACTGTGTATTATTATTATTGTTATTATTTTATTATTTTAATCATTATTATTATTATTATTATTATTATAGAGGATGTTTGCAGTACAGTGTCATTGTATTGTCTCCAGTTGGTACAGTCACTTATCCTTGAGCCATTGACTCCAGCACTAATGCAACAAGTAATGGAATCAGTAACTCCTGAGCTCCTACAAGAATTTGCTTCTTCTAAAAGTGAAGAAGTAATTTATTATGATATCATGATATTGGCGTTTTATTTGTTTTTCTTTCCTCGCTTTCTCTCATCTTTCCTTTTTTGTCAATTCATACTATATGTAGTTTAAGCAAGTGGCTTGTGAATTGATGGTGGATATTCAAAGGCTTCAATGACAATACTTCTATAAGCTAATAACTGTTTCTAATAATTATGCTACGTCACTTAAAACTGATGATTATTATCTGTTAAGACGGATTTACAATATTACGCTAGTCCTGATGTTACATAGATGCTGGAGACTGGAGTTGAATCTGGTTCAATTCCAGCATGAAGCATGCATCAAAAGGTCAAATTGCACACGCTTTTGATTAAAAATTGATGGTACGTTGGCCTAGTGTAATATTGTAAGTCCGCCTTTTACCATTAAAAAGAGACAAGCATCATTTAACAGTGTTGCATTAGCAGCATTACACTGTTGCATTAGCAGCATTACACTGTTGCATTAGCAGCATTACACTGTCAAGAGATTATATTATTTTTGTTATCATGCATCACGTGAGTTCTGCTTTTGAAAAATGGTGGATCTTTCCCAATGGAGAGCCTGCATTGGCCTATGGAATAGCTGTAAGACTGCTGCTTGTAGGTCAACTCAATTTTGCCATCCAAATTTCTGTAAAACTGTGGGTAGAGACAAGACCAGCAGTGTTATATCTTTGTATCTGATTGTCGCTTTGGTCTACCTTAGTAATATAGCATCTTTACTTTTTCCAGGTAGGTAACTCTATAATGCTGTAACAATACTAATTATCTATGTCAGGCATTATTACTAGTTGTTCCTCTGCATGCTTTCGTTTTGTCTTGGCTGGAGGATGTGCTTCCATTTTAGTTTGTATTTTTCTGTATTTCATTGTCCGTCGGCTACTTCTGTTCTTGTCAGGAGATATTGAACTCAATCCTGGTCCTATAACAGGTAGGTGTGAATTTATATATAGTCGGGGCGAGACCTGTATGAATCACTTTAATTTATCTTAAATATGTAATTATACTTGTAGGTGACCCTGAGAAAATATTAAGGTTGTGCTCTGACAAACTTGTTAATGCAATTTCTACAACGCTTCATAAAGCAACAATTAGGCTGTATGCTAAAAACCTAATACCACGGGAAACCAAAGAAGAGGTGTTTTTATCATCATTTACACCTTGTAATAGAGCCTATCTACTTGTGAATGTCCTTGAACAACAGTTGGAGGCCTCTCTGGATTCACACCAGTATCTATTTGATGTATTTCACACATTCAGGAACCAAAGAAATCGGGCACTAACAGATCTAGTCAATTCTATCTTTGGTATGTATGTAAACCATACAATGATTCATATTCATATCGGTATATGGCACACTGAAGAGCCTTGCAATTTATAATTAAAGCTGGTGAAAAGTACATGTTAATTAAGCACTATAAGATCCATAGTTTCTTATCACAGATAGGGTGGGTTTGTTTATTTTCATTAAATTTATTCATTATCACTTGTATAAGCTGTGTGTATAAAACCTCAATACTGAATTGTGAGTTTGCAACATGGCATCATAAATGCTGAAATTTGGAAACAAAAAAACTATATATACACAGGGTTTTCCACAGGATTTTGGCATAGTGCTCATGCAGTTTCTTGTCAGTGGATTGTCAAGTTGCTCAAAAACTGGACCAAAGACAGAGTGTTTTGACAAAAATCACAAGGAGAGAATTCTCCATTTTTATAACTATGATTTTCTGATATACATACATGCCCTTATAATGTGTATCAAGAACCT
>NW_003552009.1:0-2194 GCF_000090795.2 Amphimedon queenslandica | reverse complement strand
TCGTACATCAAAGTTTTTTTAGAAATTAAGTGTAAGTGTCTAGCTAGCAGGAAGAGAATATAATATCTGAGGTAGTAAGACATTCCTATATCAAATTAAAGGTTTCACTGTAGCTAAAATTGACCTACTAATTCCCACTATTGTAAAAGTACATGTACATATGTACATGTACATACATGCTGTATATTGTATGCACATTACCGTTGATGTGAATAGCTTCCATTGTTTGCTAGTTGTGATTGAAAATCACTCCATGATAAAGGAGCTGATAGCCTTCTGGAATATAATTAAAAAATAAATAAACAAACAAATAAATAAACAATACATGTTTATTTACCTTTCATTGATCATGGATTGATTAGAAGTAGAAGTAACTGACGTTGGAACACTACAAATAGACAGAGATACATTATACATGAACACTAGATACATGTACCCTATTGTGGTCACAGTCTTTATACATACATGTACAATAGAATGGGACTAGAGGTGGCTTAAACTTAGTGAGCACAAAAATAACAAAAATTATGCTGCATACAGTGAAATATTATTTGCATGTACATGTACTGAACTAACCCTTGATGTCTTGGATAAGCACTTGATAATACTCTTGAACTACAAATAACACCTTGAAATAATAATAATAATAATAATAATAATAATAATAATAATAAATTTAATTACCCATTCTCCCATCAATTGGTGGTGTCCTTATACTCAGTCTGCCAGGAGCAATCAGTGAGTTTAATACTCTCTAAAATAAATAAACAATATCAGCAACGAGACACCTACGGTGCTTGGATTCACTGCAGTGCAGTTACTCTTGCATTTATGTAAAAGCAATGAAACATGGGCTTCATCTCTATTATGCAGCATGATAGAGACAAGGACCATGATTCAATGCTTTAATAATGCATGTTTTGCACTGACTAAAGTCAAAAGAGCTTTAAAAAACTAACACCTATTGTGATGGCACAGATACTGTTGTCTTGATAGATTTTATTTGCCTAAGAGATCATGCATAAGACAGCAAAACAAAAAATAATGCATTAAGAAATGCAAGCATGTAAAATTGCCAATTATTAATAGAGGCATGGTTTCTTTGCCTAGCACTTAGTTTCTTAATTAAAAATATTTTTCAAAAATCTAATTAAAAATTCATGATCACAGACAGAGAACCAAAGTACTTAATACTCACCTATGCGGTGAGTCCAATTATAACACATGTACCATGGTTTTTTCAAAAAATGGCCCCAAAATAACCCCAAATTTTTAATACATTTTCTGATATAATACATATTGATGTCCTTACGCTGTGTAAAAAGTTTGAGCTGATTCCGACTTCAATTTTTCAAGTTACGGCCATTTTAAGAAAATGTCAAAATTCTGAAAAATATCCAAGACTATCCCATGGTTTTTTCCAAAAAATGGCTCCAAAATCACTCCAATTTTTTATTACATTTTCTGATACATAATAATGTACTTATGCTGTGTAGCAAGTTTGAGCTGATTCCGACTTCAATTTTTCAAGTTAACTTGAGGCCATTTTAAGAAACACCAAAATTCTGAACATGCAATATACCATAGTCTCAATACCTTTCCACTGGGAGGTCTCGTTGATTCACCCTCAAGTCTCCTCTTCTCAACTCTTCCTCCTCCTCTTGCGGCTCTGAACAGAGCCCTGTTCCTTTCTTCAGCCCTTGCTCTAATGCAGGATAAAACTGCTGAGTCCTTGACAGCTGGCGTCATGGCAACAGTTGGTCTCCTAACGGTGGCTGAGGATACGATCATAGATACTATCAGGAGTCCATAATGTTGGGTTAAGGAAGGAGTAGGAGTGTGAAACGCCCCCGCTTTAACGAGCTTTTCTGTCTGCCTACCAGAGCTAGCGGATATACTATTTTTAGAATGATTATTATAGTTATTAATCAATAATTAATGACCACGCCCAACACGTTTATCATTCTTCTACCTAATATTATAATACTCCTGGCCAAAGAAGAAGCCAAAAAGGGAGAGCTTTAAGAAAAAGGATCAACAAGCTATGGTAAAAAGCTTTCTTGAGTGTGAAGAAGAAGCAGTGCAAAAGTTGGATGATGGCTGATGAGTAATGAGATGTTCCTTGGCTGGGAAATTACAAATAGAGTTAACAAACTCTCTCCTGGAGGCTTTATATTACAGATGACAGCCATCA
>NW_003552008.1:0-2194 GCF_000090795.2 Amphimedon queenslandica | reverse complement strand
TGATTTCCTTGTATGAGCTGGCACTACTCGAGGCACTACTTTCTTGTAGGGTTCTTGGGAGTTTTATAATCCTGATTCCTCTCAAAAAAAGTTATTCTCTGTCTTGGTGATGCTTGATTCATCTTTTTCGAGGCAAATGTTCTAATGCATCACACATCTTGTACATTGTGTTGTATATGTAAACATCGCAGATGTTTAATGTTTCAATACATATAGTTCTGCTATAGTTTCATTTCATTTAAGTTCTAGTTGTAGTTTCAAAAACCACACTTTAATTCTCACTATTTTAGTTTTAGTTCCAGTTTTTGAAAAGCTAATATATAGTTCTAGATATGTAAAGACCCATTACTTAAATATATAGCTCTAGTTTTTAGAAATGGAACTAATAAAAATGCCAGTATCGTGTGTTGTGACAAGAAATGCACCGGAAGTGCTGTACAAATGCTGCATGAGTTGACCAAAGTTCAACCCTTGCATTATTGATGTGGTTTGCACAGCACTTCCAGTTGCAAGGCCGTACTAGGCTTAATATGAAGCTTCTTTTCATTATACCCGATAATGTAAAAAATCATCTTTGTTTCTTTAGATATGATAGTCCAAACATGCTTATTCAAGTCAGTTCTCTTCTCTAGAATGAGCAGTGAGGGTTTTTAAGCATAAGGGGTGTAATAAAAGTTTGTATGCAACAAATGGAGCTTATTAATGTTTATAGGTGGACATGAGGCAGAGTGCACATCCTTTATTGCAGCCACACCTTTACATTGCTGCAGTAGCAGTGCTTCTCAAAATTTTTACTAAGCTTCACTCTCAATTTTATGCATCTGTTCTAACCATGCAAACAAACTGTTAATTAAACAAATTTAGGTAAAGATATGCACTTTAGTGATCTTGTTTATTACTCAGTTATAAATATTTTCAGTTACCTTTTGTCCTTATATGGAAGTGGGTTTAGATTGTATAAAGTTTAGTCCCTCCCTCTCCCCTATCTGTCTTTGCCCCGAATCCACAAATACATGTACATGGAATATGATCTTATCTTCTTATCTAAAATTTATTTTTAACTCATAGAGATCATTAAAGAAGTGAAGACAAATGGTGATAATCTCGCTGCCTTGCTAAGAGTCAGACTAGATGATTTGGAGCCTCACTGCCTTGAGGATGCACTCACAGCTGCTGTTGAGGTTGGGAACCATTTCAATGTTGGGAGACTTGTCGTCAAAGGTGCCAAAAACATCCAACAAGCTTTGGAGGATTCTAAACGACTGCAGAAACACGAGGCAAGGGCCATGCTCTTACTGGTCATTGCTGCACAGACAAATGACAGAGACTTGGTCCTTAAGCTGTTTGGTGTACCAGCACAGAAAAACTTATCACATGTAAGTGAGGAAGAGAGAGAGTTTGTTAGAAGCCAAACTGTTTGAGGTACCTAACAGCCTAGCCCTAGACCTTATGCTATAATCACACACACACACACACACACACACACACAAACACACACACACACACACACACGCAGATAAATTTTACACCAATTTCTATTTTTAGCCACTGGCCAATGATGATGATTTCTCTGAAGTCCAGAAAGCTGTCATAAGTGGACGCGTCTCAACTGTTGTTCCAATAGAGATAGCACGACGCCATCAGAATCCAGTTGTACGAGAAGAGCTTCTCCTGAGGACTGATGTGAACCAGGAAGAAGGTTCTGTCTATTGGCATGGCCTCCGTTTACTTGTACTTGATCTCTCTTGGATCCGCAGGATACACTGGGTAAAGAGACTGAGACTGGCTAGAAATGGATTTCAAGCCATCCCAAATGAAATTGGAGACTATTTGAAACAAGTAAGAGACAGACCTATGCATACAAAGCATGTACTTGTAATCTTGTACATCATCATGTAATGATTATGTGCTGTGTACAAAAATTGAAGTGTTACCAGCAATTGTGAAGGATCAAGAATGCATAATGTACTCTAGGCAAAGGTGAAAGTGTATTTTAGATATATACATAATAGGTAACAACAACCTCCTGTATTTTCCTCTCTCTCTCTTCTGCAGGTGGTAAAACTAGATCTCCAGCACAATGAATTGGTGACTGTCCCATGCTGTCTGTTTGAGTTACCCAGTCTTAATGAGCTCAATCTGAGCAATAACAAGCTAATTGAAATACCTTATGTACACGAGTGGTCCCCTGGTC
>NW_003552007.1:0-2194 GCF_000090795.2 Amphimedon queenslandica | reverse complement strand
GTTGTAATAAGTCCAGAGGTACTTCATATTGACTGGCTACTCTTGCTGGTGGGCGGTGATGATGATCATAATTATCAACTTCATCTTCAACTGAGGAGTATATGTTAGTACCAGAAGTAATGTTAGTGTTATTGTTACTGGTTAGGTTAGTTTCAGTGTTGTGACTATTGATAAGATAACAGTTATTGTATATCTTCACTAATTTTCATATACCCTGTTGCTTCAGTTTGAGATGTGTTTTGTAGAGGTATTTGTTCGTTCTCCATTATGATGCTAAAAAGTAATAGTTATATTAAAGAGTGTTGTAATGATACAAACACTTACAATTTTGATTTTTTCCTCTGGCAGAATATGTAGACACAGCTACTGATTAATGCAATAATTGTCAGTAGGTTAGTAGTTACTAATAAACCAATACCAGCGTATTGGGGTAATGTTGATGATGATTGTACTGGGGATATTGGTGTAGATACTGATGTTGAAAGTACTGAGGATGCTGACAATGACAATGCATACGATGATGATAATGTTAATGTAGAGCTTAAAAAATCTAAACTCGACATAGAAGAGGCAGTAGAGTACTTATTTGAAATTAAGGATGAAGAAACAGAGGAGCAATTTTTTTGCATAGTTACTGTTGTGCATGGAGTTTGAGTAACTGATATCTGAGTTGAACTTGAACATACATCATTATTGTATATCTTATATGTAAACTGTAATGTACTGCTGTTGCCATTATTTGACTGAGTGCAATGATAAACACCTACTTCATTATGAAAAGAGCAACAATAGCAATAGTCATCACGATTATAGGTGCATAAATTCATTCCTGATAATAAAATAGAATTTGGCTCAGTTCCCAGTAATTGCCACTGTACAACTTCACTTGATGAGTATACACACAACAGTTGTGGTATGTTATTCAGAGATTCATTATGAACAAAAGAATATATGACAGAATCATTTTTGATCTTTTTATAGCCTGTACCATCCAAACATGAATGCTTTTTGTACAATTGGAAACCTGCACTAACATCTGTGTATATTGGATTTGAAAAAGTTAAACAAAATAGTTCAATAAGATCTACCCGAGCTTAACTGCTGCATATAAAAGCAGTCTGCAGCAGCACAAGAATTACCAATATTACAAGGAATAATCACCAACAGAATAAGGATAACAGTTTCTGGCCACATCACAGTTCAGTCATGTAGGGCTACACTAAGACTGTAAGTCTGGAACTACTATGGGTGTGACACTCAATACCAACCCCATGCATACATGTCACATTTTTGAGAATTAAAATTAATAAAACTCTGCTTGCTCATACATACAACATACAATGTGCATGTATATTAAACAGTGTCATTTAGTTCAGTTATAATATCATTCATTGTTGGACGGTGTCTATACTCAACTATCAGGCAGCGTTCAACAAGAGACCTAGACGAGGCTCTTCTAATACCATCAATAAGACCTACTCTCTCTTCTGGTAGAGGAATACGTCGTGTTATCATCTCTAGAAGGAGGACACCATAACTGAACACATCCATTGAAGGAGAGTGTCCCCTTGAATGTACTATATATATATATATTCAAAACTAAAATTAAGATTTAGAATCTATTTAAAAAGACTGAGTCATGATAATAAAAGAGGACATATAAACTACATGATGCATAGTTGCATATACAATAAAATCAATAACATACATATATACACACAAGCAAACTATGTATATGTAGGGTATACTATTCATGTTGGAGTTTATTATACTCAGTGTCCTCAGTGGGTTTCTTGAGGAACTTATTAACAGTGGCATAACTGTAATCCAATTCTTCTCTTCTCTCTCCTTCTCCTCTCTCTCCCCCTTCTCCTTCTTCTTCTTTAATAGCAGTAGTACTATACCCAGGATTAGCCTTAGGTGCTATATTAGTAATATAACCAGGGTTAGGTGCTGTTACTGCTGTATTAGTAATATACTCAGGGTTGGGTAGAGTAAGATCATGTTGATCATCAAGAGTAGCATAAAGAGGAGGAGGAGGAGGGAGAGGAACATGTGCTTGTTGTAATAAGTCCAGAGGTACTTCATATTGACTGGCTACTCTTACTGGTGGGCGGTGATGATGATGATGATTATGATCAACCTCATCTTCAACTGAGGAGTATATGTTAGTACCAGAAGTAATGTTAGTGTT
>NW_003552006.1:0-2195 GCF_000090795.2 Amphimedon queenslandica | reverse complement strand
GACTATGAGGCATCATACCCCAATCCTTTATATTTAGTCAACCATCTACTACTGATGCCTTCTTTACAAATGTAGACGGATCCATATTATTATATACCACACCTTTCCTTTGTGATTTAGGTGCAAACGTTTTCCCAATATAAAACTCTTGAACTGTTTTTCCTCGAATTTTAAGCTCTCTGAATATCCCATTCAAATGTCTTATTAGCCTTGCTACTCGTTGATTGGCTTTTTCCTCGGTCTCATCAAATGCATATGTTGGCTCTTCTTCCAGATTTAATAAGTAGCTTGCCTCGCAAACGTAGTTTTTTTCGCCATGTACTAAGTCATCAAAACTACAACCACCACGTGTGGTAGCTGAAGCAATTGTACATGTACTTGTTTTAGCCAAGTAAGTAGATTCTGTAGTTGTCTTACTGATGGCCATGGTGGCTACTCCCCTAGTCATTGCACGTACTTCATCTGATTCTGAGTTGGCAATTGTAGTGGGTTTTTTACTGATAGGCTTCAGTAACAAAAAATGATAAAACTAATAATAAGACAAATAAGACTCTCTTACTTTATTGCTACACTGTCTCTCTTTACCACATGGGCAATGATCCGTACACAGCACACCAGCTGCCCTACATGAGCATGCTCCTCGGCCTGAACTGAAACAACAGATTTTTTTAGGATTACAAGTAGAACTACATCCATTGGGTTTCTCAGCCATTATGTTAAAGTAAGTAGATTCTGTAGTTGTCTTACTGATGGCCATGGTGCCTACTCTCCTAGTCATTGCACGTACTTTATCTGATTCTGAGTTGGCAATTGTAGTGGGTTTTTTACTGATAGGCTTCAGTAACAAAAAATGATAAAACTAATAATAAGACAAATAAGACTCTCTTACTTTATTGCTACACTGTCTCTCTTTACCACATGGGCAATAATCTGTACACAGCACACCAGCTGCCCTACATGAGCATGCTCCTCGGCCTGAACTGAAACAACAGATTTTTTTAGGATTACAAGTAGAACTACATCCATCTGGTTTCTCAGCCATTATGTTATAAAAGTATCGTGTGCTCACTATTCTGTAGTCCTCCCGATACCTGCAGGTGTCCAAAATGTGTGCTGCTTATGATAACCACATGTACTTATAAGTACTACAAGTGCCATCCAAAGCACCTCCCAGTTATTCACCTTTTATGGCTTTAGTAATAAGAATTACTTCCTCGTTATAGCTGCTATATTACCTATGTGATAGTTTTTTAACTGCATAATGGCTATAATCAATTGGCTACATGTACCATTATGTTATACACTACGAAGGCATGGTGTGATTAACACTGCCTTAAATGTTGTTCAGTTTAGAGCACTCTCAGTCAAATGTGTTGCAAACTTGCAATTAAAACATAAAAATGTACTATTTGCATGTAAATATGTGCAATAGGCTTACATGTATTTTGTGTAAGTTTTGTAAATGGTTGATATTGCTAGCCTATAGATGTTTTCATTGTTTACATGACAGCTGAGAACACATAAAAATGTACTATTTGCATGTAAATATACCGTATAGCTGGTTTATTTCGTGGCCTCAAATTTTCGCTGCTTAAATTTTCATTAGAATTAATTTTAGTGCCTTGCTAAATTTTTGTTAATACTTAATTGGTTTTAATAAAATTTAGTGGAATTAATTTTAGTGGATTTGAGCCTGCACGAAAATTAATTCCACACGAAATAAACCAGCTATACGGTATACAATAGGCTTACATGTATTTTGTGTAAGTTTTATAAACGGTTGATATTGCTAGCCTATAGTTTTCATTGTTTACATGATGGCTGAGAACACTCTACCTCTCTCTTTCTCTCTTAAGAGATTTGTTCATGTAGATTTAGAATGACTTCTTTATTGTAATCTTCTAGTAAATTGTGAAGTTGTGTAGCATAATTATGTGCAATACAGTACTTGTACATGTATTACAGGTTATTGTAACCAGACGGTTGCTGCTGGTTGTTGTAAATAGATTTTATTTTCTGTACGCAAAAGCCTTTTCGTCTTATGTATAATTATTGTAGAAAACAGAAATAGTGATATATCATATATATATATAGTGATATACCTTATGTATTATGTACATGTATAGACAAACTTAATAATATTGACAATATACATGTATAATGGACAAAAGTTATTATTATTATTATTATTATTA
>NW_003552005.1:0-2195 GCF_000090795.2 Amphimedon queenslandica | reverse complement strand
TTTACACTATGCCCTTAAAGACAAAGGTAAAGGCATTAATTGAAGTAGGAAAAGACTTATTTTACAAACCACACAATCAGACTCCCAAAAATTGTCACTTGGACTGTCCCCTAATAATAAATCAAATACTGCCACAGTCCCAGGGGCATATCTAGGAATTTGGAAAGGGGGTTGCTGGAGTACAGAAATGTGCAGGGTTTGCAATGAGGGATGCGCAAAGCACGCCGCAATTTTGACTACACCCATTTTTACGGGCGTAAAATGGCATTTTCCTTCATTTTCATCAATTACAGGTGGGGTCAGGATAATTTCAAGCACACTGGTACTTCTGATCACTTGTTAAAGCACTAGAAACTGCTGAAATCATAATCAGGGGGCTAGATAACTTTATTAAGAGGCTTGGTAGTGATGCAAGAGTCCAGAACTTCAGTAATTTTTTTCTGAGCCCAGCCATAAGGGGGGTGCTCAAGCACCCTTAGCACCCCCCTGGATACGCCCCTGAGTCCTGACAGGTATCATGGCCATTACTCTGGCGTGAACCAGTTCAATACATTATTATGATTGAGTCCTCATTACTCAAAATCTAAATTCAGGTTCCAACTACCATATAGCACATATTTGAGGGACAAAACTTTCGCTATTTTTGCAGGTTAGCATGCAACCGCGAAATTAAAGATGCACTAAAACATTCAATTTTCATTAAAGGCGTGGCACTAACATTGCAAAATTTATTTTTAAGATAAATTGATCTTTATCAATCCGCAAAACTTTAGCTCTGCAAAATTAACGCATCATAGAGTATTTACTGTGTGTAGCTGCAACTAGCCCCTCCCCTTTTCACTATCACAATACTTACTTTAAATATTTGTCCACTGGGATACTCTTCTAATATATCTTTTATCAATTGCAAAGAGGAGGCCTTTTTAAACCAAAACTATCTCCAATCAAACTAGTCATTTCATCAGAGAACTCTACTGCAATCGTGCCAAATCCTCGGTCAAATCACTATGAGATCATCGGCCACTCCCATTTATTAATGGTTAATAGCTATTGATTGATCAGCTTTCTATTTGCATAGATGCTGGTTTCTGGCAGGTTGTAAGGCACTAAGGCTCAGCATTAAACGAAGAGGTTTGCTTTGTTTACAAAAATATTCTGCACCAATATAATATTTAGCATCATTCTGCAAACATCATCAGATTTCTATTGATCTACTGTTAAACTGGGCTTGTCTTCTATGAGCAAAAAGTATGGGTGACAAAGAGTATGGATGGATTTTCTGGACTCATTGTCTGGCCTAAAAAAAGGTTTTTAAAAATTATGAGATTAGTATTTTAGTTTTTTACTTTATTTGTAATAATGGCCAGTGTCAATCATGATATACTGTATTGCTCCAAATTTTTGTCATTCAAAAATTTGTCAAAATCTTAATTTCTAAATTTTAATTTTTTATTAAAAAATTGGCATAAACTCTACTAACCATGTGGAGCAAAAAATTTTATTGATCAAAAATTTTGTCAAGCAAAACTTAATGACAAGTATGATAAAAATTTTTGACAGACAAAATTTGGAGCTAGTATACTTTTATAGTTGCAAATATTTGTTTGAATTTAATTTTGCAGTTTGCCATTCAATATAAAGATCCACAATTTAATTCTTCAGAGTATTAATACTAAATAGGTCTATTAACAGCTCATGCAGCAAATTTATTGGCACAAAATTTAAGTGACTAAAATAATTGAGGTAATGTCTATCTCATATCTGTAATGGTTGGTTCCAATAATGGTATACCGTATAGCTCCAAATTTTTGTCAGTCAAGAATTTATGTTTGACAAAATTCTTGCTCCATGATCCACATAATTATTATGATATGTATGACAAATTTTATTGACAATAATTTTATTGACAAAAATTAAGTTTTAACAAGAAATTAAAATTTTGACAAAATTTTTGACTGACAAAAACTTTGAGCTATATGGTACTAGGTATGTGATGTCAAAGTAGTTGAGTGACATATGACTAGTGATATCAAATCACTCTTGCTCACCTTGACCATAGCCAAAATAATGCTTTACATGTGAATGTCATCGTGTTTAGAGCAATAAAACCCTTTAATAATTCCTGAAACATTCAATTTTGATCAAAATCAGTTCTAATTTTTTAGAACAAAAGAACATGTATAATGTAATGAATC
>NW_003552004.1:0-2195 GCF_000090795.2 Amphimedon queenslandica | reverse complement strand
GTAAATAGTTGGAGTACTTTTCACAAGCCCAGGTTGAGGCCAACGCCTCCATCTCAATTTGAGCATAGCTGATAAAATCATTTAAGATCATTTATTTTATTTAACATTTAGTCTTCTAGTTTAACATACACATTTCTTGCCTAAAATGTCTGTAAAGATGCTTTACTTAGCTTTAGATATAATATTATCCAATGTTAAAATGACATAAGGCCGCTTGATTGACTTTGTTTTTATAGCAATTGCATCAATTAGACAAGCTTCATAGCTTCTTAATTGAAGGTAAAGCCTTTTATAGCTGTTGAAGAAGTCTTTGGATGATGTATCTGCCTTATATTGCAGTTATTGCTGATACAAAAACTCATTACTTCTTTGAATGTGTTGATTGTCATTTTTATTGTACTGTGACCACTCTGACTTTTAATGAAAAATTCAATATTGACTTTATATTGTATTGATAATGCATACAATGTACCGTATTAGATCTATGCATAAATAGGAGTGACATACGAGGACAAACAGACAGACGGCGTGGGGCGTGACTGAGAGTAAGGGGCGAGCTCAGTCTCGCCCCAAAAAAATACATCTTTTCAACCCTTTCCCGGTCGGGGTTAAAAATAGCTAAAGCATCCAGTGGTCGGATGTTTCATTTAATGACATAGCCGAGGGGTCCGACACGCCCTGAAATCTTGCACACTATGCTGCGAAATGCCTTGAAACGCTTGAAGAATCTTTAAAATCTGTATATCCCATGAAATCTCTAAGAAGTCCATAAATCAGACAGAAATCACTTAAAATCAGAGGAAATCTCTTAGTATCAGAGGAAATCCCTAAAATCAGAAATTAATCTCCGTATACTTTTGCATTTTTTTCATTTTGTAATATTAATATAAAGTTTAATAGCAATTTATTTTAATAAGTTTAATGAAATTAATGTCCCGTTCGTCTGTGCAGTTCTGACCTCGCTTCTGACTCTTGCTGCAATTACTGACTTAAAGCTACAAGGTATAGCTTTAATAGTAAATAATAGATATGACGGTCTATCTGACACTCATCTTTTGATTTTTTACCAGTCTAGTCTACATATTCTCAGTGGCCAGCTTTGCAGCTGTGAACTGACATAGATAGATCTGTATACATACATATCTTACTAGACTGAAATCTTAAGTAGTCAAACAGTCCTGTTGCAGATACAAACTTAAAGCTAAAAGGTATAGACCTAAATGTAGCTATTTTAGTAAATTAATAGATGCATCATATACAGATCTAGATCTATTTATAATCTCTACTCTCTTACTGACTGATCAGTTTTTGCTGCAAAGCATTTTACTTCAGTATATGACAAGCCTTATAAATTACTGAGAGCATTGCAGTCAGTAAGTACTTATTAAATCCTGCATGGCATTCTTCATTGACTTATTTAAAATATAGGCTTAACTATGTCTGGACCACCGTCTCTACCAGATAGAGCTGCACAAGTAGAACTGGCTACATCTTTAATGAGGTGTCATTTGCCAGAATATTTATGCAACTGCCTTTTAGCCTGTGGTTTTGACACCTCAGAAGCAATTGCAGATATAAAAGTGAATAGCAGTTCTAAATATTCTGATAATTGTCAAAAATATTAAAACATACATTAATAAAAACAATTCTGGTGATATAAAATACCTTTATATGGAAGCAACAACTTGTAAAATTTTTCTGGGTCATGAATTAGCATTACAGCAACTTATTGGCCTGGTCAAAGTAAAAATAAGTATAAGAAATCACCTGCTTGCCTGTCTTGAGAGAAAGGAAATAACATCGTTCCCATCAAAAAACAGGAAAGTGAAATGCTATATTCAAAAAGCAGAAAGCTTTGACATATACTGTGATTGCCGCTTACCACATACAGAAGAGATGATTTGCTGCAATAAATGTAAAGAATTGTACCATCTTTCTTGTTTAAAGGCTGTTATTCAAAATATTGATGATGACTGGTACTGCTACAAGTGTGAGACATGTAACAATAAGAAATAATATAATACTCAATTTGTTCATGCATAATTTATCAATGATGTGATTGATGTCATTACTTACAATTAGTATTATTGTTGCTTGTTATTGCCGGTGTGCACGATGAGACATGACAGGTAATCTATATCATCATTTGCCAATTAACCACTATTACACAAAACAGCAACCACATGTACGTATAC
>NW_003552003.1:0-2196 GCF_000090795.2 Amphimedon queenslandica | reverse complement strand
CAAGAATTATAGATATTAAAAATTTAATAATAAGTGCCATAATAATACAATTAATATTTTTATCAAATTGCAATATATTTTGTGTATTTGCTGTGAAGCAAGAGTATGGTGATCTACTGTTGCTGTAAATGTAATTGTGAATTGAAAGCCCAATGCATTGCAACCATGTCTACTATCTAAAAAAAAGACAGAAAAAGTTTAGTATACTAAACTGACTAACTCCTCCCAAAACTATTTAGGTATACTTAGGTTTAACCTTTGGCTCTCACTTTTGCTTTCCGATAGTTGTCTCTCTCTCCTAATCTCCTCTCTCTCTGGTCTCGGTGCCAGCCCCAGTTACTCTTGCTCTCATTGAAGGAATATTTGATAATGGGACGGTGTACTGTTGTATTTGAAAGAGGAGATCGTAAAGAAGCTGTTTGGTTACTACGTTTACAGGATCCTAATGTACTTCATAAAGATGAGCCTGACCTGCTTTATTATTCTATAAGGAATGGCTGGTTAGATGTTACAAGAGATCTCATCACTAAGTATCACTTTGATCCAAATGAATACTACTGGCTTTGTGTAGCTGCTAAAGGTAATCACGTTCATATACGGTAGTTGAATATCTTATTAAAGAGTGTGGCTGTGATCCAATGAAGACTACTACTACTAGGTATGGCAGCAGTGACCCTTTTCTTCATTATGTAGTTAGAGAAGGATTACTTGATGTCTTGAAGTGTATGGTCATGAACATCAATGGTCATATAATGGATGAACAATATCGTGACACTAATGGTCGGACAGTTCTTCATTGTGCCATTAAACACATACAAGTTGTAAAGTACCTCATTAATGAGTGTAACTGTGATATAATGATCACTGATAAGGATGGATGGATACCTCTTCCTTTTGCATCACATTGCCACTAACATTAGAGATAAATATTGTCAATAACAAACTGACAGTAACATATCAAGTTTGTATTTTTTTAGGCTAGTGTGTGATTTATATTGTTGTCATTTCTGTTATTATTATTGTTCATATTTATTTTAAAATCATTTTTTTAATATTCAAAATTTTAATTAAAAAAAAAAATTAAAATAGCAATGAATGTCTAAAGAGAGAAGGAAGATTTGTTGTTTGTGTCTTTATAAATCTCTTGCTTCTTGAGCATCGTATCACTTGACATTGTAACATTGAAGGAACCGTATGCTAATGTACTTTAATTGTATTTTGCAGGTTTCCTCTCATGGTGTGGTGATACATTATGCAGTGGTAGTCGTGACAACATGATATTGCAATGGGACCCACGTCTACCCGCCTTCCCCACCAGGAGACTGTTAGGCCACGCCCAGGAGGTCTGTGGACTTTGCTGGTCCCCTAATCACCAGCACCTGGCCTCAGGAGGAAACGATAATAAAGTAAGTTTTAAAATCAATTATATTTATTAAATTTTTAATGTATTTTATTTATGTTTCATTAGTTATTCATATCATAGATATAAGAGTAAATGAAGAGGGAGAGGGAGGAGAAAGGAAAAGAGAGAATCAATCAAATTGTGTTAGTATTATTATCACATGCTCATGGAGTGTGACTCAATGTACTTGTACACTCTAAGCATGTCCTCCATTATCAAGTAGACTATTAAAGGATGAATTGAGAGTACATGATGTACATGTACTTATAATTAGTATTTTTTTTTCTTTTTTTCTAATCAGGCAATGTCTCCTGATGGTCAGACTATAGTCATTATAGCCGGAGATGAGACACTGAGGTTCTGGTTCTGGCTGGTATTTTTTAGATTTTGGCAAATGTTTTTAAATGGCCGTAACTTTAAAAGTTTAAGTTGGAATTTGCTCAAACTTTCTACATAGCATAAGTACATCAATATGCATCAAATTATTTGATTAAAATTGGGAGTGATTTTGGAGGCATTTTTTGTAAAAAAAACCATGGACTATATAGCCTTGGGTATTTTTTCAGATTTTTAACATTTTTCCTAAAATAACCGTAACTTGAAGAAATGAAGTCGAAATCAGCTCAAACTTTCTACATAGTATAAGGACATCGATATGCATCAAAAAATGTAATAAAAATTTGGGGTGATTTCAGAGCCATTTTTCAGAAAAAACCATGGCCTTGGATATTTTTCAGATTTTTGGCAATTTCTTAAAATGGTCGTAACTTGAAAATTGAAGTCGGAATCGGCTC
>NW_003552002.1:0-2196 GCF_000090795.2 Amphimedon queenslandica | reverse complement strand
GTGGGAGACTTGCAGTTTTCGAGTCAGGGAGCACAGTCTTTTTCTTGAAATTAATAGTCATCGTATGACTGCCGTGGACGAAGGTGATGATGGTGGTCAACAAGAAACGAGTGCTTGCCAAGGTGATGATCAACTAAGGGAAACTGAAAATTGTGATGGACAAGTGATACCAACTGTTAATGTATTACCAGTAAGTTATCATACTGTACAACCATTATGATACAGTATACAGCCATGCAATTAATTTTGCAGAGAAAAAATTTGTGAATTCTTTAAGATTGATTTTGACTATTATTTTGTACTGGCATAACTGAATTTATTGCGAATTTAAAAAGTTTAATTCCCCACAAATATTTTCAGCTGTAAAATACATAAGTAAACTAGAAAAAGATAGGTATATGAAGGGCACTTCTCCCTTCCTACCATTATGTGATAGCGATTTTTTTTTATTTTTTAACATTATAGGAGCCAGTACAACCTAATGTGGGAGTAAGAGAATCAAAATATGAGGTTATTAACATCATTAATTATTAATTTAATTTTGATGTTAAATAGGCCCTGACTTCAGAAAAATTCGAAACAAAAGTGGTACATTAATAAATAAGATTGTAAATGACACATGAATTTAACACATGCACATCTTTTTTAGGAACAAAATGAAAAGCCTAAATTCTCAGTGAAAGAGCTTTACAAAGTAAACTAAAAATATTGAGCATATAAATGATATCTCAGTTTATAGAATTTTGAAATTCAAGAAAATGAATCATTTCTGAAACCGACATCTACCAGTCCTGTAAGTCATTGTCATAGGATATCTTGATTTTTGCATGGAAGTAATTATCATTTTTTAAATATGCATAGAGTACAAATAGACGGTTTTCATTGCAGTTGGTAAATAGCATAATGAATTATTATTATTTAAATCATTTATGTTTTAGGATAATGTTAACATATCTCCTCGACATGAACCAAACAAGGTACATTGTAATTGTTTTTAAAAATAATTATAAAAAATATATTTTGTAGTCTCCAAGTAAACCTCCACAGCTTCCATCAAAACCACGTCATCTTCGACCACTACAGAATGAGGTATTAGATTGACACTGTTATAAATTATCACTCAAAGATTACAGGTAGAAAGAAGACCCAGGTCAGCAGCATTCTCAATGCGTGATAAGGATGAGCTACATTGCAAGCTAAGTGAACAATTTTGCCAAAAAAATCACAGCAGTCTTCCAAGTCAAGAGAGCACATCACATCATGAGGAATCTACAAAAGAAAACATTGCACATGAAGATTCACCAGAAAAATATGACGTGGCGGTAACCACTCAAGCTGATGAAATAACTGTATGTGAAGTAACACCAGAAGATGATGAAGGTGATTGTATTCAAATGTGTGAAGCCCCAAATGAAAACACACCATGTGAAGATACACCAGATGAGGATCCAAAGGAAAATGATGCAAATGAGACAGTTGGTTCTTTTAATGGGCTGCAGAACCAACCGATTCAAATTACTGATAAGTATGCTGCTGAGGCGAGCATTAATGCAGTCGAGAAGAAGTTTGGCCACCTAATTGCTGAAGCATTTAGAATCGCTCTAAAATATATCAAGAAACCTGGCCAATGGTTTGTCAAAGTGATTAAGAAGAAAAATCACAAATCAACAAAATCTAATTAAACTAACTAGGTCTAACTATTGTAATCTTTTTGCCAATTTCATTCTATAATATAAAAAATTAGCAATTGATCTGTAGTCGGCAGTAGACTGTAATTTTTTTGTATTATTTTGGCTCAGTTTTCGCATAAATTGGATAACATAGTAATTAATATTGAGCAAAGGCGTGACTAGACAATAATGGAGTCTGATCTAAAGAGATGGTTAGCTGAAGGATTATCGAGTCAACTGCAGCTGCCAGTTGATAAAGGAGTAGTAGAGTTAGTTAATAAACTAGAGCAGTATTGTGTAGAATTATTCAGTTACTAATTCTAATTGATTTGAGCTGTAGATCTATATATTTGACTGTTCTCAGTTGATTATGTATATATGGTTTAACCTGCATGCTTCAAATTTATGATTTTAATTATGTATATGCTGCCAAATATTTTATTGATTTCATATTTTTATGATAATTATTGTATTTTTATAAATTTAAAATTATTCAACAGGTATCTAGTTGCTATGGATACTAAGG
>NW_003552001.1:0-2196 GCF_000090795.2 Amphimedon queenslandica | reverse complement strand
TATTGTACTATCAGCAACACCAACAACATCACCAACCTCTACAAATATTAAAATAGAATCTAATTTGGCTATGGCCATTCACAAATTTAAGAAAATAACTTTATTTGCCAATTTTTTCCAGTTGATTGTGCTGGAGTTATGCATGAATTTCATAGATTCATTTTCATGCATTTGCCAATTACGTGCTACACAGAATATGTCAACTTAACTCAGAAGGTGAATGCATTATAAGATATAAAATAAACGTAGACAATAACTAACCTTTCTGTGTCTTCTTGATGTCAGATGCTTGAGATGCCATGTATATAGAGGCAGCAGCAACAGATAGATAAACTCGTCTAAAATTAAATAATTACATGAAGTAATGTATTAACACTCTACATTAACACAGAAGTAATGTAATCAATGCTGGTGAAGTAATCAGTAAAGATAATAATCATGACATTTCTGCTATGACTTAAACCTTAAACATACCCTGGAGCAAGGTCAAGCTCAACGGCTTTCTGTGCAATGAAGCTAGCTGCTTTCTGAACTGGTAATGGCAGACCAAGATTAGTGCAATACCTTGACTGTAATAATAATGATAATAAAATGAATTAAAATTATTTCTATTCACTAACCATAAAGTCAGTAGTTGATACAGTATTCATTGCTGGGTTTGCTGCTTGACGAATAAGTTTGAAGCATCTTCCTATTTCTTTCTTTGAATGACGTGATACAGCACATATTTCTGTGTAGAAATAAAAAAAAAACCATTAAAGACAAGAAATAGTTACAATGTGTACTGTATGACTTTTGGTTACATTAAATTTCAAAAATTACATTACTGAAGTTACAAAAAACTAAAGTAAGTCACCACAAAATTTGAGCACTTGTCTTTGAAAATATAAATTTTAAACATTCAAAAATTTAAGTCTCAAAGCACATTATTTTCATAGTTTTGGGGCATACCAGAAAAGTAACAGTTTAAAACCCACAAAATCATCAAAGTGGCATCCTCTTAATTATTTACCACAAATTGCCCTACCAGATAATCTGGGTTTCCTACAAAGCATGCTAAGTGAGCTAAAAGCATGCTTTATGAGCTGACAATTAGCCTAATAGCATATAGAGCAACTTTAAAAATCTAAATTTGATTGAAATGAGCTCAAATTTGATATACATGCATTATCTTAGCCATTTCTGACAAATTTTTTTAGCAACTTTAAAAATTCATAAAAAATCCAAATTTAATCAGAATTAGCTCAAAGTTGATACACAACATAAGGACATGTACATTTATCAGAAAGAAGTATAAAAATGGAAAATTCCCTCCTTGCAATTTTTGTTGAAATACCCTGTACAGCAACTCACTAACAAGAAGCTACTTGAGCACCATGCTAAAATCCACTTGAAAACCCTGATAACATAAGAACTTGCCAATCATAATAATTATTACCAATGATAACACTTTTTGCTGACTGCAGAATAATGCTAATTTCTTTATCTTGGGATTGCATTCAATTAGTGAGCACATTTAAACAACACGACATTAGGCAAATTGAGCAATAATTCAATCTGTAGCTGTGCTGTGTGATAATGTGATTGTAGATGCCTATTGCACAATAAGTGCTAAACCAATGACAGTGGCAGGCATGCTATTACAAGTTCACTTGAAGCAGCATGCCTGCCCCAGTCATTGGTCTAGCACTTATTGTGCAATAAACATCAAAGCCTGGCCATCCAGAGTCATTATTCATTGGGTCTAAGTACCAGGCTACCAGCAAGTTTTAATCTACCAACTGCATTCACTAGATTTATCTTCTTCCCAAATAAGTTCCAGCAAATCTACCAAGTGATTAGAAGCTGTAAAGTCTCATTCAACCACTAGTCTATAGTAACACACTATTGATGGATTCTCTCCCAGTTCCTCTTCTGATCCAGTGTCTCCTATGTTTAATAGGTAACTTGTTTGATGATGATGATAAACCTATTCCTGGACTAGCATTACTACCTCGCTCTATTCGTATCAAACTCCTCCTCCTTCTACCAGCAGTAGATGTACATAAGTTGGAAGGTACATCAGTTACTGCTGATATATTAATGGATGAGATATGGGAGACACTCTTCAAGGAAAGGACCTGTAACAATGACTGTTGGTCACTAGAGGGTCAGTCACTGAAGGGTCAGTCACTGGATGAGTTCATTTCTTTGTTC
>NW_003552000.1:0-2196 GCF_000090795.2 Amphimedon queenslandica | reverse complement strand
GTATATTTATGTATGTGCATGTGTATTTGTTATATAACATACATTTACATGTATGCGTTACATTCGTTATTATGAGTATCTTATGTGTGTTGTTTGTCTCTTGTTGGTATTTGTAAGTCGACTTGCTTATGGTTTGGAATTTTGACTTATGGTCAACAACATGTGTTTACTATATGTCTTGTTTTTGCCTTCTCTCCTTTCTCTCTCTCTCTCCCTTTCTCTTTCTTTCGCCCTCTCTCCTCTTTCTCTCTCTCTCTCTCTCTTATAGTCTGGTATTATCTGATTTTGCTGCAGCTGCTGTTCTCATAACTTTTGGCTCCATGCTAGGAAGGGCTAGTCCTTTCCAGCTGTTTGGTATCGCTATCTTTGAAGTTATCTTCTACTCTGCTAATAACGCCATCAATGATCATGTCTTTCGAGCGGCTGATGTGGGCGGGTCAATGATAATTCACTCGTTTGGAGCGTATTTTGGTCTTGCATGTTCTGTCATTCTTCAAAGGAAGAAAGCCATTGAACATCCAAGAAATTCAAGTGCCTATCATTCTGATATGTTCGCCATGATTGGTAAGATATATTGGGATTTACTAAAGTATACTGGAATTTATGATAGTGTACTGACTGAATTATGTTGTAGTAGTTGTATATTGTCATTGAATTAGAAATTTTTCTTCATTATTTTACGTGTAGGTACTTTGTTTCTGTGGTTGTTCTGGCCCAGTTTCAACGGAGCCTTGGCTTCTGG
Source organism: Amphimedon queenslandica (assembly GCF_000090795.2). Classification (NCBI taxonomy): domain Eukaryota; kingdom Metazoa; phylum Porifera; class Demospongiae; order Haplosclerida; family Niphatidae; genus Amphimedon; species Amphimedon queenslandica. Next base: position 1,454 of record NW_003552000.1, on the reverse strand, counting down.
TAATGCTCAGTACAGAGCTATCATCAACACATACTTCTCAATGACCGGGAGTGTCATTGCAACATTTATATTCAGCATGGCATTGGATGGGAAGAGAAAGTTGGACATGGTAACTTCTCTCTCTCTCTTCTCTCTCTTTTATTTTATGCAAATATTTAATATTTATAATCTAATATTTACGCATAAGTTGTGGCTTTGTTTTTGATTAGTTTTTCCAATATGGACTTTGATTGCATTTAAAGGCTGGGCAAGAATGTGCCATGACAAACCCAAAATTTTTTAGTAAACAATGTAATCTTTTATTACATTTTCTGATACATATTGATGTTCTTATGCTGTGTAGAAAGTTTGAGCTGATTCCAACTTCAATTTTTAAAGTTATGGCCATTTTAAGAAGATGCCAAAATTCTGAAAAATACTCAAGGCTATAGCCCATGGTTTTTTCCGAAAATAGGCTAAAAAATGACCCCCAATTTTTATTGCATTTTCTGATGCATATCGATGTCCTTATGCTGTGTAGAAAGTTTGAGCTGATTCCAACTTCAATTTTTAAAGTTACGGCCATTTTAAGAAAATGCCAAAATTCTGAAAAATACCCAAGGCTATAGCCCATGGTTTTTTCCGAAAATAGGCTAAAAAATGACCCCCAATTTTTATTACATTTTCTGATACATATTGATGTTCTTATGCTGTGTAGAAAGTTTGAGCTGATTCCGACTTCAATTTTTTGAGTTATGGTCATTTTATGAAAATGCCAAAATTCTGAAAAATACCCAAGGCTATAGCCCATGGTTTTTTCTAAAAATTGGCTCAGAAATCACTTCAAATTTTTATTACATTTTCTGATACATATCGATGTCCTTATGCTGTGTAGCAAGTTTGAGCTGATTCCAACTTACATTTTTCAAGTTATGGCCATTTTAAGAAAATGCCAAAATTCTGAAAAATACCCAAGGCTATAGCCCATGGTTTTTTCCAAAAAAATGGCTAAAAAATGACCCCCAATTTTCATTACATTTTCTGATACATATTGATGTTCTTATACTATGTAGAAAGTTTGAGCTGATTCCAACTTCAATTTTTTGAGTTAAGGCCATTTTAAGAAAGTGCCAAAATTCTGAAAAATACCCAAGGCTATAGCCCACGGTTTTTTCCGAAAATAGGCTAAAAAATGGCCCCCATTTTTTATTGCATTTTCTGATACATATTGATGTTCTTTTGCTGTGTAGAAAGTTTGAGCTGATTCCGACTTCAATTTTTTGGGTTACGGCCATTTTAAGAAAGTGCCAAAATTTTTTAAAAATACCCAAGGCTATAGCCCATTTTTTTTCCCAAAAAATGGCCCCGAATTTACCCCAAATTTTTATTACATTTTCTGATACATATTGATGTACATATACTGTGTAGAAAGTTTGAGTTGATTCTGACAAATAACTTCTGAGTTATGAGCATTT
>NW_003551999.1:0-2197 GCF_000090795.2 Amphimedon queenslandica | reverse complement strand
ACATGACTTTAAGAAACTTGGATTTTTTTCGGTATTTCTTAAAATGAAATACCTGTTCATTGATTGTGTCTTTACATTGTGAAATGCTTCAATGTAGGTTGATTTAAAGCTAGTCTCTGTCTCATATGGATAGCGGTTGATATTTTGCAACACACTTACATCAGTCTGTATAACAAAAGGGTCTACATTATTATGTTTATTATAGCATACTGGGTATTGTCTAGACACCCTTTCACTCAGTGAGAGCATTGCATCTAATTCAAAGTATCTGAGTGCTTCTTGCATTGTTTCAGGGAGAACACATACACCTCCTATAATAATATGGTTTTTAAAGTTTTGACAGTAATTGAAACCTGTTGCATGGGAGAATGCCTTTTGTTCTGGGTTGTCATCAGGATATGACAGCAAAACAGTATCAACTGTTACACCAGCATCCTGTCAATATAGACCTACTATTATTATTATCATCATTATTATTAATATACCTTTGTACATTGCAATGCATCTTCATATGTCACATTGGAGCTATTATATCCATCTGTCAGACACAGTATCCTCCTTAATTAAATTTGTTTTTTCTTATTTGTTTGTATTTGCCTCTTACCGCTTACAGTTAAACTTTTTAAGTTGCTGAACAGCATTAACAACAGCAGCTGTCAATTCTGTTGAACCATCTATTTCAACATCTTCCAAACTAGTCTGAGAATGTTTTTTTATGAAAAGATTAAATTCTCAACAATTACCTCAAATTTCTCTGTATTTTTGCTGAGTTCTAATATAACAGTGACTTCTGACCCAAATACAGTTAGTCCTAATGCATGGTGCAGTTTATATGCTTGAGTACGTGTCGCAAAACTGTTAAACAATTGCTTAGCAGCATCAAGTCTTATATCTCCTGTTCTAAAGTATTCTGCACTATAATTTCAGAGATACACACACTTACTCTTCAAAAACTTCACTCGACATGGAACCACTGTGGTCAAATAAAACCTACAGAGCCATGAACTACACATTGCATGTATATATTGATAGATTTCATACCACTATTGCTTCTTCTATTTCCCATTGTGTACTTTCTTGAGGTGCAATGATAGCAGATTTTCTAAATTTTTTTCCATAATGGGCAACAATGCAATAGTTATACCTTATTTTGTCATAATTTTGAATTTCATCACTGTCTTTTTGGATTACTTTTTTTATATCAGCAGTAACCTGCATTTCAAGGCCATCTAGCCTATGAAACATTTGATGCAAAGCTGAATATAATTTGATAGATGATTAATGTTTCAAACTTTCCAATTTCTTCAAGCTTTGATTTTGTTATCACTTGTTGGTAGTCACTTTCACATGCATTGTAGAATCTTCTTTTCTCATCAGTATTTTTTGTTGAGCCAAGAAAGTAGATTAAATGTGCTATGTATAAGAAGATTTTATGTATAGAATAATTAGGAGCTTATTGGACTCTACCTAACCTTCACTATTGTATGTTAAGCATTCATCTCCACTATATAATCCCTGAGGATTAAGTATATGTAACTCTGGTAATGAGTGTAGCATCTCATACCACTTAAAAGGCACGTTCACCTTTTTACAAACTCTTTAAAGTATAACTTATAATTAAATAATTAATAACCCTTTTTGTAACTGACTTTGTTATCTCATTCTTTGGAGAATTTGTCCATATGCATACTTTTTCATCTGTTTCCCACGGAAAATACATAAGAAGTTTAGCAGTCTCAAAGTCTGTCTTTAACTGTTCTTTTGTAAGTTTACCAAACTGGACAAAGTTATTATCACCTGCAATTTTTTACCATCAGTGCATATTATAATGTGTAGCCATACTTTCAATTTTTGCTAGGATGTTTTCTTTATCAAATGGACCTTGTGTCATATCTGCAGCTACACGTACTGGATGATGTATCCTTGTTCCTGATAATGGGCACACTAGTGAACAGTGTTGTGCTTCAACATTCACTGTGCATGCTTCATCAATATCCTTAATGTGAAAAAGTATATTCATTAAAATACTAACTTAACTTACATGTGACTTATGTATCAGCATAGAAAGGATATAATCTGAATAGTCAAAGATATGATCTATACTCACTAAAATGTTTTAAAATGCCAAATAGATTGCAATTATTGACTTCACTATAATACCTTTGGCAAAAGTGTCAAGAATTGTTTTGAAAAGCAG
>NW_003551998.1:0-2197 GCF_000090795.2 Amphimedon queenslandica | reverse complement strand
TGGGTTTAATGAACTACATGTACATAATGTATTGGGTTTAATGAACTACATGTACATAATGTATTGGGTTTAATGAACTACGTGTACATAATGTATTGGGTTTAATGAACTACATGTACATAATGTATTGGGTTTAATGAACTACATGTACATAATGTATTGGTTTTAATGAACTACATGTACATAATGTATTGGGGTTTAATGAACTACATGTACTTAATGTATTGGGGTTTAATGAACTACATGTACATAATGTATTGGGTTTAATGAACTACATGTACATAATGTAGTGAGTTTAATGAACTACATGTACATAATGTATTGGGGTTTAATGAACTACATGTACATAATGTATTGGGTTTAATGAACTACATGTACATAATGTATTGGGTTTAATGAACTACATGTACATAATGTATTGGGTTTAGTGAACTACATGTACATAATGTATTGGGTTTAATGAACTACATGTACATAATGTATTGGGTTTAATGAACTACGTGTACATAATGTATTGGGTTTAATGAACTACGTGTACATAATGTATTGGGTTTAATGAACTACATGTACATAATGTATTGGGTTTAATGAACTACATGTACATAATGTATTGGTTTTAATGAACTACATGTACATAATGTATTGGGGTTTAATGAACTACATGTACATAATGTATTGGGGTTTAATGAACTACATGTACATAATGTATTGGGTTTAATGAACTACATGTACACAATGTATTGGGTTTAATGAACTACATGTACATAATGTATTGGGTTTAATGAACTACATGTACATAATGTGTTGGGTTTAATGAACTACATGTACGTAATGTATTGGGTTTAATGAACTACATGTACGTAATGTATTGTATCATATAAAGGAAGGGAAGAGGGGTAATCTAATTGGTGAATTGAGTACATCCTTTTAGCTTTTAATGTAATAAGGTGAACTTATCCTTATGTAATCTGATGTGCCACCTTATAGTAACTAATACACATATACCACAAGTACATGTAAATGCATTAGTATAGGTATGTACATTAGTATAAGGTATATTAGTACATAAGGTATGTACATTAGTAATTAAGGTTCATGTTGTTATATTCAATAGGTGTTAGTTGATGAATCAGCTCATAAGCCAGTGTATGCTGATCTGGCTATTGCTGCTAAAGGGAAGAGACCACAGGCAGCACCAACACAAGAACAACCAGTGGTATATGCATCAGTTAACAACAAAGTAATGATAATGTACATGTACATGTAATGGTATCTTATACATCCTCTCTCTCTCCTCCTAGTCTGTTCCTCCTCCCATTCCTCCTCCAGCTGCTCCTCATAAAGTATTGTATGCTGATCTATCAATAGCAGCTGGTAAGAGAACACCAAAGAATAAACCGCCCACTGAGGAAAGAGTAGTCCATGCAGCAGTCAATGGAAATGTAAGCCAATACACATTATACTGTATGGAGTAACACACCCTTTATCTCTCTCCCCCCTCTCTCTCCCCCACTCTCCTCCAGAGGAAGTCCACTACTCAAGAGCTGATCATGGATAGGTTAGGTGGTCTGGATATTCCTCCTCCAATACCACCAAAACCAAAACCTTGAAACCAACACAAAGACATCAATCCTCCCTGTCTCCAGTAGTATAGAATGGACATACTTTAGTATAATGTATTGTGAAACGATTAACTCTATCTTTTTAAATGTCTATATTTACATGTACATATTTGAGCAATGAATGGACATTGAGCTAATATTAACATTCACAAATATACATGTACTATCAGTGTACATTTATGTACATGTACCATTCACACATATTAATGCTTATCCTTGTGGTGTGTGTCCACACTTATAATGGGCTACCATTACTGTATGTTAACATTTGGAAGGTGTTTGTATTTGAAGATCATGAAAGATGTGCTTGCATTCTACTACCCTATATGTACATGTACATGTATACATGCTAAATGTATTTGGTACTTGAGTAATGGTAATTACTGTATAGTACATTTATAAATGCATGTACATGTACACCTATACATCATTATGATTGTAATATTGCTTTGATGATAATAACACATGTACATGTGTATCTTTACCAGTTTTAAGGTTGAATTGAAACTAATAAACATTACCTATTCAGGCGTTATATGGTAAGGCTTGATTAGTAATCTTCATGTAAAAATAAA
>NW_003551997.1:0-2197 GCF_000090795.2 Amphimedon queenslandica | reverse complement strand
TATAAATGCACTGTATACTGTGTGAAACCTGTCTATTGGGACCCAATAATACCATAGATTTCCTGTACTCTAATATCTATGATAATACCCTCCTGACTATGAACCTGTCCTTATTTCAGAGGTTCATTAATACACATTTATATTGTATTGGGACTGATACTACCTGTCCTGATTATAGAGGTGTCCTTATTTTATAGTGTCCACAATAGCAGGTTTGACTGTTTGTATTCATATTAATTACCAGCACAACTTTCCTACTACAATCATCTATCCTTAATAGGACTGGATTCTGGAGAGATGTACCTCCTAAAAGTCTTGATGGTAGAATAGGACAATTCAAAGGAGGAGCATTAAAATTAACATCAAAAGACATCAAATCATTTAAATAAAATTACTATGATCACTATTAATTTTTGTTGTTGATATACTCTTGCTGTTGTCACAATGAATGGTAAGAGACTATTTAAATTATGAATACAATGTATACTTTTGGGAATATCATCATAACACGTTGGGGTTGCATGAATATAAGCCTGCTAGCCTAGTGCTCCTTTAAAATTTCTTTTGTATTGAGTCTATTGACTTGTTGTCAAAAACACTCAACTGGAAGTAAACCAATTTGTATTTAAGTTAATCTCTGCAATGATAGATTGTTTATACTGTAATATTTTACGTTTAGCTGAAGTTAAAAGCAAATCAAAAAACATGTATGATGATCAATCATGTACTGTAAACTAAACCAAACTACTGTTCTTAAAAAGTAAAATACCTTTTACTCTTATTGTTTGAGTCAAAAGTTATTGTCAATTTGTGGCAGTGGCTCCATTAAGATAACAAAACCTCTTCCAATAGCACTTGGATCATCTAAGGTAGATTTGTTCACAGCATAGGTATTGCTCACAAGTGGGCTTAAGATCTCATTCACCCAGCGTACTGCTAGTCCAGCAGCTCCTATTGACTGCAATGTAGCTACTACACCACCTGCTGCTGTTGGAGCCATTCCTGACATCACAGAGGCACCAACAGGACCAGCAACTATACCACCAGCACCGAACCCTAAGGCACCAGCTACTAATGGAGCTGCTACCGCTGCTGCTGCTCCTCCAACAGCGGCACGTCCAATGACGCTATAAAACAGGTCATCATTACCAGGTTTACATTTCCCATCACGACAGTCAGTTCTTGCCTGCACTGACAGTATTAGACAAGACAGAAATAAAGCACAGCATTTCTTTGAGAACAACATAGTTGAGCCAAGTCTGAGTGCATGGGGAAGTTCCCTTTGCAATTTTAGCTGAGACAATAGCCAGCCCCTCCCATTTAAGGAGGGGTAATACTTTCAAACTGCCACTTCAGCAGTCATTCATTCCCCAGGGACATTCCCTAATTATTATATTTTTGTCGTAGTGTACAACGCCCCCGCTGTTAATTAATGTAACAATGTATTCAAAAGTTGAGCATTAAAAAGATATTATTTTAACAAATTTGATACAGTACAAATATCAATCAAAGTATCAGATATCAATATAATATACAAAATATTAATCGGCAAAATCAAGGTGATACAGTACAGCTGATAGCTTAAGTTTTCCATTGAACCCATTAGTCTACTTTTATAAAAATCTTTTGACCTAAAAATATTATGAAGGCAGCAAAATGACAAAAGTTAACAACTCGACCAGTGCTAAATCAACTGACAAAAATTTAATTGTCATCATGATCATCTGTTACTGCAGCTCCAATAGCAGCTCCTACTACTGCTCCAGCAGCTCCAATACCAACTTTGGCTCCAGCAGAGAGTCCAAGCACTCCAACGGACTGCAATGTAGCTACTACACCACCTCCTGCTGTTGGAGCCATTGCTGACATCATAGAGGCACCAACAGAACCAGCAGCTATTCCACCAGCATTGAACCCTAACGCACTGACTACAAAAGGAGCTGCTACCACAGCTGCGGTTCCTCCAACAACAGCACCTCCAATGATGCTATAAAACAAGTCATCATCACCAGGTTTACATTTCTCATCGCGACAGTCAGTTTTTGCCTGCACTGACAGTATTAGACAAGACAGAAATAAAGCACAGCATTTCTTTGAGAACAACATAATTAAGCCAAGTCTGAGTGGGGAAGTTCCCTTTGCAATTTTAGCTGAGCTAAGCCTATGAGCTGAGCTTTATCATAGATATTAGAGTAGC
>NW_003551996.1:0-2197 GCF_000090795.2 Amphimedon queenslandica | reverse complement strand
TATCACTGTCGCTCATGATCAGTAATATATTACCATATGGTATAGATCAGTTGATGAATGAATCTACTGTCAAAATAAGAGCATTCATTTACTGGTTCTCACTGTGCCTTTATAGTGGTTCTGTTTTATTAGTTATATCAGATGAACTTATCATTTCAGTTGTGGCCTTTGCTCTTTTCTCTTTTTCTCTTTGTCTTCATTTTCTTTTTAAGCATCGTTTTGAGCACATACCTATTCCTAATCCTTATAAAATTGTATTCAAAGTATTGAAGTTTTCTCTCATAACTAGTCGCACTAGAAGACAGCATCGTAGTGCATTCACATACTGGGGAGAGGAGCCCAGTAGAATGGATTTTGCTAAGGAGAGGTATGGTGGTTGTTTCTCTCATGAAGAAGTGGAAAATTTTAAAACTTTTTTACGTATTGGTGTTGTTTTGGCTACCTTTTCTCCCCTTTTTATGTCGACTATTCCATTTTTAAATAGTTCAGTATTTATTACACAGTTTAAAGATGGTTATGAAGGCTTACAAAGAGATGCTAAAACTGTGATTTGGGTCCTTGGAAAATTCTCCCCATTTTTTATTATAGTCCCTTTGTTTGAGCTGGTTATTCTACCTCTCTTTCCTAAATTGGAATATTTTCTTCTTAATCCATTGAAAGGACTTGGATTGGCTAATATTCTCATCCTATTGTCTATTATTAGTTTATTTCTCATTGACTTGATTGGAAGGATTAGCGATGATATTTCCAATATGCCTTGCTTCTTCATATGGGAACATCAACAATTTAGTAAAACGATTCAAACTTCCTATTGGATACTACTCATACCATCAGTATTAGCTGGTGCATCAGGTTTTCTCACATGGATATATTCATTTGAGTTCCTGTGTAGTCAGTCTCCTTTTGGTATGCATGGAATGATTTTTGGACTGTTCTGGTTTTTGCATGGTATATATATTGATATTGGCATGAGCATCTTATTAATAGTCTACTATTACCCTATACCCTCAGTCTCATTTATGTCATGTACCTCATGGTTCACAATCATGTTTTGTATTATTACTGTTATTGGATTAGTGGTGTATGTATTAATAGCTCGATGGTATGTCAATAGGGTCAGGGATACTGATCTTGGTCTACGTGCAGCAGTAGAGGAACATTGGGATAATAAACTGATGGCAGGAAATGCCATGAATGGTATTGAAACAGAAGATGTTGTTATTGCTAGTCTTAATTGAATTTTGTTGTTATGTACATTTTACAATTATCTTTTGTTAATCAAAAATTTATAAAATCTGAAGCAGTTTCGTCTTTTTCAGTAGCAGCTGATGCTTTCAGCATATTGTTCATAAGGATATTGTTGGAAATAGCATCTCCTGGAGCAATGGCAGGAGCTATGCACTCGCAATGGCAGTTATGAAGTTGATTTATAGCTCTTTGTAAGTCTGCAAAACTCTTCAGTTTAGAAAATTCATAGGATTCCTGATTCATTAACACGCTTTTATGCCTTTTCAACTTTTCAGCTATAAAAGGGATTATACAATTAATTTAATGCTACCAGTATATGTACTTACATGTACATCTTCTACAGTTGGAGACTCTTCTAAGTATAAGTTTCTCTGAAGTGGCCTAATGTATATTTTTGCATGGTGTATAACAGCTTTTGAGTCTGAATTAAGCTTTTAAACCTTTCTGTGGGCATTTAATTATCCACAAAGGCATCAAAAACTTACTTTATCTGACTGGGCCATTATCGATCGAAGTTAAAGAGTATGTACTACTCATGCTGGTAATAAGATGACGAATCACGATATTTAATTGATATATTGCAGAATTAATATTTTCTTGTGCAAGCTCATATTGGTTGTCCCTAAAAATGGACCGAACCAACAAACCCAAAAAAGATAACATTCAATAACATGAATAAAATGGTGTATTTTTTCTTCCATGCAAACTGTGTGACTCATTTCCAGCAACATAAATATTCTTAAGTTGATGATAGTATTCCTACGACTCATTGTCATTAGTTAGTCTATTTTAAGAAGCACTTTCTTCTACAAAACAACCAATATTGATACATTAATGGTGAAAGATGCCTCCTAACCCAAGGAAATTAGGAGAGTAAGATTTAAGTCATAGTCTGTGTCTACTTTATAATGATAGAAGACAATTAATTACTCCATGTATGCTGACATAC
>NW_003551995.1:0-2197 GCF_000090795.2 Amphimedon queenslandica | reverse complement strand
TTATTAGATGATAATAGAGCAATATAGTAACTGTGATGGGACCAATGACAAATATAACTGTTTCTTGATGTGTACAGGAAGAGTTGAGGAGAAAGTCCTACGTATGAGACCAAGGGACTTGTATGCTTTAGATGTTATTAGTGTGAAATGATCATCCAAAGATAGAGTTGAAGAGATAATAACTCCAAGGTCTCAATGACTGGTAACTGTAGGAATCGGCTTATTGTTAAGACAATGGTAGGGAGACAGAGCCTGAGCTTTAGTGCTTAAAAACCTCATAGTGACAATCTTTGAGTCATTGAAATGTATTCCTTTATTCATACTCTGACATAGAGCATCAAGGTCATATTGGAAGGTGACAGAAGAGAGTGGGGAGGGTGTTCAGTTATGGTATGAATGCATTTTGTGTCATTAGCAAAAAGTAGTAGTAGTGAGTGGTGAATAGTTTCGGGTAAATTGTTAATAAAGAGCAGGAACAGCAGGGTTCCTAAGATACTGCCCTGTGGCACACCTGACGGGACTGGTATAAGGTTTGATACAGAATTGTTAATTGAAACACATTGATGAAGATCACTAAGGTAAGCATGAAACCACCTCAGTAGATGTCCAGAAATACCAACAGATTCCAGTTTGTTTAAAAGAATACCATGAACTACTCTGTCAAATGCTTTTTGTAAATCAAGATATATGACATCAGACATGCATTTCTTCTCTAAATTAGAATTTATGTGATTGAGGAGAATAAGCAATTGTTGAGAGGATTTACCTTTGAGAAAACGAAACTGAAGGGCTAATACAATCTTCAACAAAATCAACAATGTTGTCGAAGACTATGCTTTCTAGTACTTTAGATGTGGTACATAAAAAGATATGGTCGGTAATTATTTATTAGAGACTTGGTGCCCGATTTTTAAATGGGAGATAATAAGTGGGTCTTCCACTCATCAGGTATACAACCAGAGGATAGTGATACAGAGAAGAGATGATGAACAATAACAGTGAGAGCTGATGAACAGTGCTTAAGACATTTGGACCAATAGCATCAATACCCTTAGCTTTGGATGAATTTAGAGATGCAAGGGCTTGATGTACATCAGAAATAGAGATATCGATGTCAGATAGCGTGACAATGATACTGGTGAATTTAACGATGACTTAAAGGAAATTGAGAAAAAGTATTGATTGAACAGAGTAGCCTTTTCTTTGTCAGTTGCTGATGCAGCTGAGTCTAAGGACATAACAGGTGGTAGTGAGGTTTGCTTTGTAACAGAGGAGACATAACAGAAAATGGCTGAGTTGTTAGATGACCCAGAGTGACAGGTAATGAGATTAGTTTAATAGTCATTCTTAGCAGCTTTGATATTGCAATGAAGTGACTCTTCCATATTTAGTAACTTGTGTAAATAAGCTGTGGGATGAAATTGGTGCTTTCTGTGTAAAGTTCTGACACACTTTAGTTGATATAATCTTGATTAATGGGCTGGGTATAAGTAATTATTAACACTTTGTATAAACCACACCTTATTCAAATAAAACGGCATATGAAGAAGTGCCACGATTTTGTTATTATTATTATTGTCCTCAAGTACAGGTTGTCACTGATATCTCTGGTCTAATTGAAGAGGCAGAGAGGCAGAGTGACTCTGTCTCGTGTTAATCGCATTAAGCGAGCATTATACAAGTTATGGAAGACAAGATATCAGAGACGAAGCGTTACTACAACTCTATCAAAAATGTGTCACTGCTTTGAGGAAGTTTTCTATACCTTTATATCCTTGCACTTCTCTTCCAAATAATATTCGTAGTATTATGGTAATGTCTGGTCTAGCTGCAAGACCAAAGGTGATCTTAAATGTCCAACTGTATGACTTAATGATGCAGGAGGGATTTAAATTGGAAGAAATTGCATTTGGAATTAGTAGGACAACTTTATGGTGTACGCTGAAGGATAACCACATAGCTGTTAGGAGATATTCAGATGTTTTGGATTCACTTTTGGATATTTTGATACACAGGTATCAAATGAGAAATCCTAATTGTGGAGAGGTTATGCTTTATGGCTATTTGTCAAGCATTGGGTTAAGTATTTAAAGGTGGCAATTCAGAAATTCTATCAGTTGAGTGGATCCATTATGGCAACAAACAACGAGACACCAGCAAGTTACATGAAGGAAATACTCTTTGCCTGGAGCCAATA
>NW_003551994.1:0-2197 GCF_000090795.2 Amphimedon queenslandica | reverse complement strand
TGTCTATGGTCAGTTCTTTATTACAGAGTAAGCTGTAAATTGTTTTTTAGTTTTAACTTTGTTTTTTTCCTAATTAGCTGTCAAAACACTCACCATACTGTATTTGATTCTCAATATGAGTCAACTAAGAAGGTATTGTTTTGAGGTGTTATGTATAAGGCTGATGATGCATTATAGAACTGATGATGACATTAGCACTTCTATGAGGAGGTAAGAGGTGATTTGCTTGTATTGGAATTGAATCTTTTTTCAGGACAATAGCAATTAAGAGATGAGGAACGTGGAAAAATCCTCAAGAAAAGAAATCAAAGACCGGTTTGTCATAATATTTTGAGCATCTGTTTTTTTATTAAATAATGTAGTAAAAGTGTCATCCATTGCTGCATCATCATATCGTTGATTTACAGCTTTCAAGATTTGGCCTGAATCTTCTCAATTTTATTTAAAAGAAGAGATCACTATAATAGGCAGCGTAAAAGTGGTTGATGACATCACAATCCACATACCACTAAATCGAACACCTGATTGTCATAGGTAATTTCTGGGTGGTGTGCATGGGAATTAAAGTTGATCCAGTGCAGCCATAATGATCTACCAGTATAATCTACTGCATATACTGTTTAGCTTGAAATTTTTGTGGAATGTAAATTTCGTGGTTTTCATGGTTATGGGGCTGCCCACGAAATCATTGAAGTGCCATTTCCTGACAGGCTATGTGTACTGTCAACCACAATTTGCCCCACCAGGAGCAAACCACGAAAATATCGACCCACAAAAATATCAAGCTATAAGGTAATGTAATTATATCATGCATTGCTAGCCCTCCCATTGTTCTACATTTATATATATATGTGTAAATGTAATTTTTTGGCACTTTTATTAGGGCTTGGATTAGAGACATCATGTGACATATTGTAACCTATTATTCTTCGCCAAATTATTGTCAAAAATTTCAGCATGATTAGGCCTTGGCTGACTATGCCAGCATAATTTTGAGCATAATAGGGCCCAAAAGTTCAAGCATAATGTAAGCATAATAGGAAATTTTGAAAAAATGTATTGAGAAATGCAATGAGCAGGCCCTGTGTTCAATAAATCAATTGTTGTTAATTATGTTTAAACAGCTACTATTGTCTAGAACTAATTACTTGGTCGTATTTTGAGTGGGGCTGGGTTGTTATAATGAAATTCATGGGCTAATTTGGCAGCGCGATGGCTGATTAGTAGAGCATAATAGAACTTTCCTGAGAATTGCAGCATAGCATAATAGAGCAGTTAAAGAGCATAATCCGTTAAATCCTAAGCAAGATGTTGCTGGGATAAAGGTCACTCACCTGCAAAGATTGCTCAGCCGACAATGCTTAAGTAAACAAAGTATGTGGATTAAAATAATCCTAACATTGTTTCAGGTATGCTATTATAAAATAGCAAAATCTCAAAAATGAGCTTAAAATTTCCAAAAAATGGTATGAACTCACATACACATATACAATTTGTTTATTTCATTCAGTTCCTCAATTCTTTTTAACAACCTGCTCCCAGGGCATTCCTATAATTGATTTCACCCACATGTGATGTTTGCATATATATTTGTATGTCCACACTTACATTTCTTCTGTACATGTTTTATTGAAGAAATAACAAGCCTTAGCAACCACCCGTCTACGCTCCTTTACGTGAGTGGGTGTGGCCATGGCACGCAAAATGGCAGCTTACTTTAGACAAACTTGTGTGCTTTTTAACAGCAATATAGCATAGAGATACTGTCTAAAGACTTCTCAAGAAGCATTAGAAAGTCAGCTATGCATGCAAGGTAGTGAAATCAATTATAGGCATTGTTATGCTTGTTTCATATTGGAACTATATATACTGTGTTACATGCTTTCTACTAGTGTTAAGTATGATAAATTTCAAATTATGTCGAGTAGCTATGTTATTTGTTTTTCACTTTCAGATGTGCTTCAGTGAAAGCTATTAATGCATTGTCACCTCTCCTGAGCAGAGTGGCGTGGAAAGACCTAGGACCATAGGCGGCTGCAGGATTTGACTACTAGTCGGGCATGGGTGTGACAGAGGAAAAGGGTTGGGCGCGCAAAGCGCGCCGCGATTTTGGCCACACCCTCTTTTACGGACCTTTTTTAGCGCAATTTTTTGGTAGCGAAGGTTATTGTAATAAAGTAGTGGGTAGTGTAGCTCC
>NW_003551993.1:0-2197 GCF_000090795.2 Amphimedon queenslandica | reverse complement strand
TTTCTTGTCTTGTTTCTGGGCCATCATTAGCTTAATTGTTCTCCGATACTATTAAATGATAATAATTATTTATTATTTTGTAGATGCTCACAGCATTTGGTGTCTGATAGTGTGGATTCTGATACAGCGTGGCTCCTCCAAAACTACCAGAAAATATTTTAATTAAATTTAGAGTGAATCTAGGTCCAATCTCTGTCAGTGTCTTGCCATCATCAACAATCTAGAAAAATAATAAAAAAGTATAAAAACTTTATTTATACACCAAAAAACTACAATAATAGTCTTGCCTGATAGTTTCTGAACCAGATGTGATTGTCAAGGAGACCAAAGTGAAACATGTGATCAATAAATGGTTTGCTCTTTGGATGGTAGTAAGGAGTACTGAATATTTTAATGAATAATTCCTTTAATAGTGAATAGTGCGGCGAACCAGTGAAAGACTTTGTGTATTATAAAGACAGTAAATGCATTAATGATAAGGGAGGGATCTTACTGGATCAAATGAGAGAAGTGGACGTGATCCTAGAAGACAGTTACCAGTTAATTTCAATTCATTCATCGTGTGAACTAAAAAATAATAACATCATTAGATCTACATATATTTACATTAGTACGCTACACTATACAATAGAAAAGTATCACAAGAACTTTTTTCTAGGAGTCATTGCTTTTATTCAAAAAATGGATCATTTAAAAAAATGCTCATAACTCAAAAATTTTTTGTTGGAACTTGGAAGCGGCTCAAACTTTGTGCATAGCATAAGGACATCAATGTCTATCAGAAAATGTAATAAAAATTTGGGGTGATTTTGGAGCCATTTTTTGGAAAAACCATGGGCTATAGCCTTGGGTATTTTTCAAAATTTGGCTTGTTTTTTTAAATGGCCATAACTTGAAAAGTTGAGCTCGGAATTGACTCAAACTTTCTACACATCATAAGGACATCAATATGCATCAAAAAATGTAGTGAAAATTCGGGGTGATTTCAGAGCCATTTTTCGGAAAAAACCATGGGCTATAGCCTTAGGTATTTTTCAAAATTTGGCCCATTTTTTAAAAATGGCCATAACTTGAAAAGTTGAGCTCGGAATCAACTCAAACTTTCTATACAACATAAGGACATCAATATGCATCAAAAAATGTAGTGAAAATTCGGGGTGATTTCAGAGCCATTTTTCGGAAAAAACCATGGGCTATAGCCTTAGGTATTTTTCAAAATTTGGCCCATTTTTTAAAAATGGCCATAACTTGAAAAGTTGAGCTCGGAATCAACTCAAACTTTCTATACAACATAAGGACATACTTTCAGCTTATTCTAATCAAAATTGCACTCTTAATAAACTCTTAAGTTGCTCAAAAATTTGGCCAAAGACCCTGTACTACTGCAACTTTGCAAATAAGTAAATGCTAATACTGTAGAGTGTTACCATTTTCTACTAAAAACTTTGCCGAGGGACCATTTGGTAAATGAGAAATCCTAAACGAGTCAACTTATAATTCAGTTTTATAAAAAAATAACTTACCACATGTAGAGATCTTTTCTTTTTCTCATTTCAAAGAAAATACACTTGGTACAGTTCTTCATTTCACACAACTAATGAGACAAAATAAACAGGAATATAACCAATATTTTAACATATTATTAAATAAAATCAAGTATCCTATTGATATGTGTGCGTGTGAACAAACTTCAACAAGAGATGAAAGGTCATCTTTCCTATCAAGCTTGTTATCTGTGTGTGATAAAAGTGTATAAAATTCATTTGTTTGTTAGTAGTGTTAGTGCTAGCACTGCATTAACACGTTGCATCAAAAGAATGTTAATCACCTGATCTTGAGTGAGGGAGCAACGTCTTAATGTCATTCATTAAGTGACGAGATCTAAAATTAAATAATTATAGAGTATTTAATTAATTAATGAGAATTCAATTAACACCCACACAAAAAGGTGTGGCTAAATGTAACGAGGGTTACTGTACCTGTATGTAACTCCACGAGCACATAAAACTAATACTCGAGTCTTGTTCTTCCATTTCTTGGCCTAAACAAAATTAAATTGACATAGCATGCTTCAAATTCCAAGCACAAATTCTTCAGTACCTTTTTGTCCAGAGGCTCACCATCTTCTATTACTAATAATGGCGGGTCTTTAGTATCGGTCTCCCTCTTTCTCTTCTTCCCTTTCTTGCTTTCTTTA
>NW_003551992.1:0-2198 GCF_000090795.2 Amphimedon queenslandica | reverse complement strand
ACACATGTACTTTGCATTAATGTTTACAAAGAACTTTGTAGCCTATTTTCATCTCTAAAAATAATTTGACAGGAATGTCATTCTACAGATAACGAAAACAAATTTTATACAGCAATAATAGTTTTTACTGACCTGGAAATATACTGGTGTCACATTAAGTAGTGCCAAGGGAAATAAAGAGTTGATAATATATCTAGTCTTAAGGAAATGTTATCTGTTTAACAGAGATAAGAAGTTAAAAATAAACCTTTCATTGCAAATGCCATACACATGGAGCTAGATATTTCTGTGGCCCAAAATTTCTGCTAATTATGCAGATTTCAAAAACTGTGAAAATTTAATCCTTTAAAATCAGTACACATTGAAAGGCATGGTGATTTTGCTAAAATAAAATCTGCAAAATTCACAGAAATTTTGGCCGACAGTAATTTCTAGCTACAATTAAAGAATTTCTAGCTACAATTCTAAACATTAGTAGCAAAATAAAATAAATCATTTCATGAATAATTATTCTATTAAGTACCAACATCTCCAAATATAGCATCCAGAGTTTCGTCCACCACCATGAACAATACTGATAGCTTTTCGTGACATTCTAATTGTCATAAAAATAGCATACATGTAAATTCAAAACTACAAAACTAACAGCTTTAATAGTCAGAAGTACTGTAAAAGTGGAATATGTCATTGCTTGCATTATTTAATGCATGAATAAAAAATTTATGAATTTAAAAACTATACTGACTTAAAAACTAATTATAGACCACTGGAAGTGAGAATGAATGAAGTCGGCAATGAATGCAAGAAGAAAATGCCTCACTTACCTGCTGTAGCTCTATTAAAAGCTAAAATGTGCTTGTTATAAGAAAAAAGATCTGCCTTTAAGCTTCTTCTCCAAAAGATGTGGTCCAATTTACCCCAGAATTCTCAATACAGGTTTGTTTCCATGCCAGCCCGTTTGTTCTCCATTAAAAGTTGTCAACCAAAATGGCAGCTGAATTTATTTCATCCTAAACCACACCTTACAACCGTAAAAATTTCTAATAATCTTCCTATGTAATCAATTTTTACTGCTAGTGGTCTATAATTATACACAGCTTACAGCTCAACCTTGTACCTACTTGAGCTCCTAGTCTCCTACTACACATGTAAGCAAAAACTCATGAGCAACCTCTTGTGATCCAATTCGCTGGCAAGGTATAAAATGCCTATAAAAAATAAATATATAAAATAGCAGACATTTACAATAAATTTATCGAGTACTTATCAAAATCAAGCTCCACTATCCCAGTACAGGTCATAATGGGGCATAGTTGGGGTTTCAAATTAATTAATTAATTAAATCACTACCTCTGGGGTCGTTCCCTTCAGTCAAATCCCCTACTAAATTTAAGGAACGTTAAACAACCACTCAACTGCTACTGAACTCAGCTCTGCTGGGTAAACTTAGCATTTTTGAAACATAACTTGGTCAAACTAGCGAAGTCTTCCTATAGGCTTGTTGGAGAAAAATCCCTACCCTGGGGCATTCTCAGAGTGATGAACCTCCTATTAAATCCCTCATATTCCCCATAATGAGGCTTAAATTGACAGACATATTACTTACAGTTCTGAAATGAGTAATTGTGGTGGAAGGAACAAATGATAACCCAGGAAAGACTAAAAAGCCCATTTCCTCACACAAGAATAATTAAAAGATACCATTCTATAGTCACAGTATATAAAAAGGCATAATTTATAGCAGTCTGAGAATAAATTACCTAGTGCAAGGTTCTATTAGTCTAATCAGTGATCCAACTCATGCAAACAACTAGGCAAAAAGGCCTGGAACTACAAAGACAGCACTAGAAATATGAAAAACACTCAGTTGGTGGCAGCCATTTTGTGATTTTTGTCCATGAGGGAGTAATGCGCATGCGTATTACAGATATAAAACCACCCACATAACTAATTGGATCCATTCCTGTCTCTAGACGCTTTGAGAAGAGTCATGATTGTTGCGAGTTTTTGTGGTTATTTACATGATTATTACTTATTCAATCTCTATTCTAGACATATCTTAAGGGTGAGTTGTCAAATAAAGTGGCAAGAGTATGTATAACAAAGCAAAAAGTTAGTAGTAATGATTATACTTTAACATCAAAATCATTTATTATGTAGTATTTGAGAGTTATATAATAAGTAGAGTAGTTCTGAAA
>NW_003551991.1:0-2198 GCF_000090795.2 Amphimedon queenslandica | reverse complement strand
GCTGCAATATGTATAAATTCTGGATGTAAATGCCTCGCATGACCATCAAGTAAGAGCAATAATGGTCTTGTAGCTGGAGCATGGGCAAGGAAATGGCAAGTGAACCAATTAAGTAAATCTCAGAGTCCATCCAGCCAGATTCATTCAACCCATACATAGTCCCTGGGATCTCATTGACAATAAAGAAAGGATTAATTGATATTCCAGCGAAAATTACTAGAGGTGGGATAGCATATCCTGCCTCATTAATGCAGCCAAGGACAGTAATATAGATCCAGGGCCACTAATGTTGACTTTTCTTAATAATAATAATGAAATAAATTTTAAAATACATAGCAACAATACATTAGCAACAACCAATTAAAATTATTATTATGGAAGTGACATCACTCAATTGATCTGAGATCAATTAAAATAAATAATTAATTTGGTAGGACCTAAACTGCAAAGTGCCCACATCTCATCTCCAAAAGCCTCTCAACCATGTAAAATGTACTGTTCCATCTTGTTGGAACATCTTGCTTTAGCTTCTATTCAGGGATACTCATTTGAACCTGAGGCTGTTTTAATGCACTTGTAGCTAGTGCACTGTGTTTGAAATGGCCATGTATTTATTTGCTGCATCAATAGCTCTAGTGATTCTTGGCTAAGATTAAGAGCTCCTGCTATACATAGTTGCAATTTATGTGCAGCATAACTTAAACTTAGAATATCCCACTCATTTTCTAGGAGCTGCCCACTAAGTTCAATATTAGATCCTTGGTCATGAACAAGCAACCACTTGACTTTGCTGGACTTCAAATTTACTGAAAGTACCCTTTAGCTTTTGGGCTATTAGTACACCAGTGTGATGTCCAGGAAAAGTGGCAGTATTGAGAATGTAACTATCCATTTCCCATTCTTTGTTGATGTAATGGACAGTGACAGATATATATGATTCATGCACATGTAGTCTTCATGAAGGACATTGTCATCATCGGAAGAAATAACTTTGTTATGTTTTTACACAGAGTTGGAGAACCAATTCTTGATGTACTTGTCGACTGAAAAAGGAGCATAATGTTTTCTTCAGCAGATACAAATAAGGTCTTTTTTCCTTTGATGGCTATAATTTTTGAGAACTGGCTCGGATATTTCTTAGCAAATAGGTCTGCTCCATTTATACAAAGATGGTGCTTTATAAAATTTCTGTTGTATCAAATTTTGATCATTTTCATTAAAGCACATAATTCATCGACACCTTCTACTTTATAATAGGAAGTATGAGCAGCATTTTACAAATTTTGAAACTAGTCCATTGTACTACTTGTTATTTCTATAACATTGTAAAATAAAATAAATAATAATATGGAAATATTAACTTACCAGGAACACGACACTGTACAACAAGTATAATACCAATGCAGCAATACAGACCATAAAAGATGCAATTAATTTTCTATAAAAAAATTAATATTAATAAAATTGTGATTTGCAGTTGCTTTCTCTTTCATTAATAATGATATCGTTATTGATACATTATTGGTAGTAAATAGGTCTACTCCATTTATACAGAGACAAGGTATTTGATGGTGCTTCTTTCTAAATTTTATTTCCCTTTTTGATCCAATTTTAATCATTTTCATTAAAGCACACAATTCATCAGCACCTATTTTATTATAGTAAGTATCGGCATTAGAAAAATATCTAGCAATGAAGTCAAATAATTCATGGCATTATATCAGAACACTTTAGTAAATACTTTCACAAGATTGCCATGATTTAGTTCCATGTATAGCACATCAAACGAGTTTTTGTTACAAGCTATCTGTGTAGAAGATGATTTGCCGGTCTCCTATGGGCCTGACATTATGCCTTTTTTGTCATTAGAAGACACCAGTGTATTAGTTTTAATATAGGATGTCATTTTCTCTGTTATGTTTTACAAGAGATGGAGAGCTAATTCTTCTTATGTCAACTATGATATAACTAGTCATCATGGTACTGTACATGTATTTTAAGATTAGCTTTTGGGTTTATAGGGAGATTAAACTCAGTTCTTCTTATTATTATTATTATTAATGAACTTCACAATATACATAGACAAGACAACAGAGTAAGACACAAAAGACTAGGTAGTACTGTAGGAGAAACTGTGATGAAACACAGAGTCCCAAGAATAAAACAAAACAAAACAGGAAGGAAAAGGAGCTACAAAA
>NW_003551990.1:0-2198 GCF_000090795.2 Amphimedon queenslandica | reverse complement strand
GTATAGCTGAGTGGTACTGTATAATTTAAATCATATTGCCAACATAAAAGCTGTTCAACTTTTAGCAACATGTTGTTTGGTTGCTATCAACAAGTTGCCTCAAGTATAAAACACTTTAATAATTTACAATACACTAGTTATGCTCAAGCTTAATACATGCATAAATGGGACAAGACACTGTAACACAAGTCAGGTGAGTGGTCACAAAGACAAGATGAACCATGAAATGTTCTACATTCATTAACTTAATAAATAAATCATTGAATGATTGAAGAATGCATGTAGAATGATGTACATGTATCATTAATATAAAAGCTCTACATAATACTCAACTATTGACTGTACACATATTAATTATACAAGTCATTATGCTGTATTGAAATGGCATTCAATTATGATTGTGACAAGGTGTTATCAAAACAACTTACATGTACATGTACATGTATTCTCATTAGCAGCTAAAATATAAACAGAGAATTATTCACAGGTTAGTTTGTACATGTACACTCATGAGTACAGGCTTGTTCAATTTAGGCTATTATTATCAGGACCTGCTCAGGATCTATCACTTTTTATTCTCCAGTTTATCATACCTACATGTACATGTAGACCAGGAATAGTCTCACAATACATGTACTTAACTGATTCTATAGAAATTAAGTTAAATGTGTCATTATTATGAGCAACAACCTACCAATAAGACACATGCATGTACATGTAATGGGTATGACATAGTTTTGTACATGTACATGTTTTTGAGAAATGAAATATGTACAAAGTTTGTCAATACATACAAGTACATACCAGTACACATATACCAAGTGTACTGTGTACATCAGTGTGGCTCACATCAGCTGTGAGGGACTGTACTGTACATGCATAAGAGTACATAAGAGGAACAATAGTAACCTAATAGTGGGATACAACTACCATGCATTAATATACACATTATACACTATAAGCTATTCCTACATAACTCATACACAATTTAATTCATAGAAGAAGCTAATAGTGAATGTACATGCTGTAATTGTATCAACAATACAAAAGGTTAGGTTTCTAACAAAGGAGAGGGATCAAGCATCATAAGACACGGAAATGAGACTACTAATGTTTTACAGTCATTGGGTAAACAATGACACTAACATGTGACATCACATACAATTACTATGAAGGAGCAAATACTGACCATCATGCCACACCCTCTACATCTTACATCATATATCAATAGGGAAGGAATGGACAACAGATAATCATGTGACACATTTTTATTATTTAAATTAATTTTTCACATGGTAAGTTAGGAAGCAGTAGCTGATGACTCAAGCTGTTTCATAAAATTTACTAACAATACAGTACTACATACAGTATAATAACATCAGTTCAATAAACTAATAAATACATTACCTGAGTGTACTCTCAGTATAGTGGCAGTATCACTATGACCTCTTTCTGCAGCCCAATCAAGAGCAGTCTTACCATCCTATACAAGGTAAACATTGATTAACATGATAGTACAATGTCATCACAATCAAACTAAAAATTAACTTTAATTGTTGGTCTGTCTTCAATACTCCATAGTATTAAGTATGTTAGAGACAGTGGAGGTACATTTAGTGTACAAGTATACATTTTACTGATATAAATAATTACATGTACAATACTACTAGTCTACATGTACATGTACAGTACCGCTCTGCTATAAGTTTTCTTTTACACTAGTGATCTCCAGCATTACCTGTGTTCCACACTGGTGCAATGACTACACTAGTGCACCACAAAACGAGATAAGTACATGATCAATGTACATGATAAATACACTATACAGGTGCTACCTTCACTAGTGCAGCTTGGATGCATAGACAAGTTGCACCAGTGTAGTGTACATGATATTTGCACTGTTGCAGTATCAATAAAATGTTCTTGGTTATACCCATAAACTCAGTTACTATACATGTAGATTGAGAAACCTTCATGACTGGGATAAAAATTTTAAAGGTGCTTAAATTTTGATACTTCATCAATGCCGATAATTTATTAATTTAAGTTGATGTCAATACAGACACTGACCACAAGGGACCATATTGTCCTAGTGAGAGGTGTCTGTAAATCAGATACTGCCCCAGTTGGTAAGTGATATAATTACATCAATTTGAGTGGGTGGATCACATTATATATTCATGCACAGTATAACTACA
>NW_003551989.1:0-2198 GCF_000090795.2 Amphimedon queenslandica | reverse complement strand
ACAACTGAGTGAGTTATTCCACCGTACCTTGTCCTGATGGACTGAGACTAACTCTGATGATAGACACTAGTCATAGGACTCAGCTGAATGCACTTCTGTCTTCCTAGCAATGGAGGGGCAAGCGCCCTGGCTCCTGAAAGCAAAATTTAGAAAAACGGGAATGGCCAGCGGTTGAGAATATTCCTATGACAAAATGCTATAAAAGCCAAAACAGCAACCAAAGAGCTTACAAAAGAGTTAAATAGAGTATACTAAAACAAAAGGACAGCTCAAAGTGGCTCCCACAGCTAGAATGGATGGATAAAAGAGAAGATTGTTTAGCCTGTCTTTCCCTCCAAAAATCCGCCATTTTACCACCAGGCACCACTCTGGGTGCGCGTTAATTAGAATCATTAGAATCATTTCGGTGCAAAGGTCCATTGATTTCACCCACGTGCGAGTTTGTATGTATGTCCACACTTACATTTCTTCTATACATAATAATTGTATTGGAGAAATAACAAAATTCATAAGCCTTAGCAACCACCCGCCGACGCTCCTTTACGTAGTGGGTGTGGTCACGGCAAACAAAATGCTTAAAAAGAGCTTTCTAACAGCAAGATAACATAGACAGGGGCGTATCTGAGGGGGGCCTACAGGGGCCTGGGCCCCCCATCAATTGTTGTAGATAATGATATTCATTGTTTGTTTTCATGTCCAGCAATGAGTGGACGCGGATTAGTATACTGAGCAATTATCTCCGTATACTACTGGTTGACTTTATACAGGGCAGGAATGGACATTTCCATTTACTAGGCTATATCTTTCTTCAGAATAAGTCTCATCAATTTGCGCACTTCAGTAGCTGTTCTCCATAATTATACCTGTGTTCCTGCTAAATATGACAGCACTTGGAGTAACTTTGTGTGGAACATTTGCAGATTAAAGATGAGGCAGTCAGTGCCGCCATTTTGTCATTCCTTTATGTATGTATGATAATTTTTTTACTTTTTGAATGGTTATATCTAAATTTCAAACAATTTTTGTCATTTTTTGACAAATTGCGCACTTATTTTGTGAAAGTACAGCATTTTTACTGCCCAATCATGCAAAAAAGATAAAGAAATTCAAAACTTTGTTCTGTACTTTAGTCTTCTAAAGGTGAAATAATTTTAGTCGTCTCAGCATGGTCTCAGTGATAACGGGTGCAGCAACAAGAGTGAACAAGTGCTTTTCTCTTCTCACGGGAATAATAAAGTAAAACTAAGAGTGCTTAACAGCTATACAAGCAAATCATGTCTCTAGATCCTTTTAAAGTAATAACAAGAAGGTCTTTTGTTAGTGGATGAGTCTTCTTGCGCCACGCCTGCCACTTTAACAATAGAATATGAAAAAACTACCATAACCAATTGCATTAAGTAGCATTCAAGAAGCTCCAAGTATCTAGTGAAGTCCCATCCATGAACCAGAAAGACGTTAGCAGGCTTTGTAGTGAAGCTTCCTATCAATCCACCATTGCTGAGCTGCCGTTGCTATGGTAATTCCAATGAATATCATTAAATTAATGCGACCGGAAGTCCCATTGCAATAGCTGGACATGTGTAGTATTTTTGCTATTTTAATTACACCTTTAATTTTTTCAGAAAAGATTGTCACTCCTGAAAGAAATGAGGTAGCTATGTCACCAGCAAGCACTGACAGAGCAACAGGTAATAATAATATTGCCTCCTTTTGATGCATACATCAAACACATCACTAATGACATCATCTAATAATGCCAATTGCAACTATTTTATCATTTAGGTATGTCCAAATATGGTTCTTCTGAAAAGAGCTTTGAATTAAGTAGCAAGTTATATAATCTACAAGATGAATTTGATGAGGCGATTCGAATAACAAAAAAATCATTCAAATCAACTAATGTACCTGAAATCCTTGACTACCTCATTACACACACAATGTCATTACTTGGCCCTATCAAGAAACAGCAAACAATTGCTAAAGCAGTTAGGGAAGAGTTTCAAGATATCCAAACATTATCAGAATTATTCACTGTACTACAAGACAAATACATGTCGTGGTTCAACTATAAACTAACGATAAAACTTGTTGAAGTGTTTCTACCCAAAAATCATTCATTAAAGAGAACTTGGTCAGCATATGAAGAGAAGTTAAAGGATTATTTTATAAACAGTGGTGGACTATGAAAGATGCTGATG
>NW_003551988.1:0-2199 GCF_000090795.2 Amphimedon queenslandica | reverse complement strand
AATCAGAATCAGCTCAATATTTCTACACAACATAAGTACAAGTATATGTATCAGGAACAAGCGTATTAGTGTAAAATAATTCCTAAGATTGTTTTCACCACTGTATGTTTATCGCTAACGTGTATTAGAGCTATTCCTATCATCATAATTATTGACTATTATTACTTTAACCCAAATTTATACGTGTACATTTAGACATACATACATGCTAACACATAACACAAATATTCACTTAGAAACATTATTATTATATACTTTAATTTTATCATCACTCTGAAGAGTGACATTTTGTTTGATAGAGAGAGAGAGAGGACATATGCATGCATTGTTGTACATACACACACACATATATGCATACATGACTATACATACATAATACAAATGTACACAATACATGTACATACATACAAAGATACACACACAAACACATTCATGCATCTACAAGTATATGCACATATTTATGACTATATACTGTATATTTATAAAGCATCCAATAAATACTACATGTACATGCATACAATACAAACCCAAAATATATGTACATCTATACATAGGCGGCGGCAGGATTGGAAGAGCAGTTGGGCAAAAAAATGGCGCATGAAGCATGCAGTGATTTTGATTGCACCCACCTTTTTGCGCATAATTTGGGTGTATACTTAACGCACGCATAAAATATGATATACCATTAAAATATGCCTAAAAGGCCCCTTATCTTATCTGTAAAGCTCTATTCAACCTGTGAAGTGCTAGTCCTGGTCCTCCTGGAAGGCTTGTTGACAAAGGAAAGCAGAAAAGACTGTCTCTTGCTAGCTATGATAATTATTCATGACTAAAATTGAGGTCATAACACACTCAAAATCGTGAATGTTATATTTAATCAAATAATAATGTTATATCCACTCAAAAGAGCTGGATTTTTATTGTTGGTCTCTTCACTCAATACTAAAAGCAAGAGTAAAATTTTACTTCAGGGCCTGCCTTCCATCCCTAATCTATAAAAAATTATAAAAATGGAGAATTCTCTCTTAGGTACTACAAGATGTTTTGCGCCATTTCAACTTAATAATATCAATTGGGTGGAGCTCATAAAGTAAAGGTGTAAATTGAGGTGTAAATAGACTAATAGTGTGACTGAATGAAATGAGTTTTTAGAACCTCCCATTATTTGCATAGGAATCTTTAGCAAATCATTCAGCCCATGTACTGGTACTGTAGGGCTCCACAAAATATTTGAGTAACCAATTTGCATCATAGTGTTCATCTTAATTTAATACTCACTTGGTTTTCCTGCTGTCTTCAAGTTTTGTCTAACTCTACCTAGTCAGGCAGGCCCGCCTGACTAAACTCTACCAGTACCACTTCTTGGATGATTGATGATCATATTATTTATGATGAAAAATCATCAAGCCCCACCCACGTGTAGATCTAACATGCTCACGAGTGATCACCCTTAATCTTTTACAAAGGAGGAAAGTGGCAGGCCTTATGTCTTGCATTAAGCCTAATAGATGATACTATTGGCGTTATTGAGGTAAATCATTGTAAAAATGTTGAGAGGTGTCTTACGCAAAGAAGTATGAAACTGGTGAACCTAAGTTGGGAGACATTACTCAGTCCAAGTCTCAATTGCTCTTAGTTTGGAGTAAAGGAGAGAATGTTGCAGCTGAAGAAATTGATCATTGCCAACCTCTTATCATATTGGATATTAGATCTTTGTTGCTTTACAGTTACACCCTATAGACCACCCGCGCGTTAGGTAACACTTCTTTGAAGTCGGCAAAACATTGGGGTACACGTGGTCAGGCACACCCACTGGTTGGCAAAAGCAAAATGACTGCACCAGATGTAAGCATTTTATGTCTTTGTTTGAGGATGCCAGAAAGCAGCTACGTTGCAAATCTGGGATCTGTTGGTTAGATGATCAATAATGGCCCTTATTTGCCTGAAAAAACAATGTCCAATTTACATCAGGGATGAGAAACTGGCCAAATCTCGAGTTTGGCTCATCTACATTGTTAGCAGGCCTGGGCTATTCACACAAGAGCAGCTCATGTCCTGGAAACAACTAGAGGCCTACAACTACTACAAAGTTCGACATGTTGGCACAATTTTCTGTTTTTTTTGGAAGAGGAGGAAGAAAGTTTGGTGTAAGCTTCTTCAGCAGCTATGAGGCCCTTAGCTGAAGATACACCAAACTTC
>NW_003551987.1:0-2199 GCF_000090795.2 Amphimedon queenslandica | reverse complement strand
CTCATCTCCATTTCTTCATGTTCCTTCACTGTTACCTTTTCTGAACCACTACAATATTGATGTAGACTCTGTCACATCTGAGGCAGCAGTGGCTGTTAACTTTCTAAAGGAAGCTTCTCCTCTCTCATCTATTCATGATGTCTATGCCCATCTACATGGTGCTCAGAAATGTTTCCCAGACATTCTGACAGTCCTTCAAATTGCTATGACAATTGGCATCACCACCGCATCAGCCGAGAGATCTTTCTCTTCTTTAAGGAGATTAAAATCTTACCTCAGATCTACAATGTCTCAAGAGCGACTTAATCATCTATCTCTTTTGCATATAGAAAGAGATTTGTCTACCAAGCTCTGGGACTGCTTAGACGAGGTAGTCATTAAGTTTGCTGACTCTCACAAGAACTCCAGAGTACTCCTCCGGTGATCATCCTCCTCATCCTCTGAGTCGAGTTTCCTCCTCATTTTTTTGTTATTTTTTTGTTAATCGGCTTTTTTCAAAGCCACCATAATTATAATAAAAGATCTCTCCTGATTACGATAAAACAATAATAATTGTGTATGCATGCATGATGCGTGTTAGATAGTGAGAAATCTGTGTTTTTGTCGGCAAACAAAGGCGTGGCCAAATGTTCGGCGCACTTTGCGTGCCGGAAAAAGGGCGTGGCCAATTTTTGGCTCGCTTTGCGCGCCCACCTTTTTCGTCTTGCTCGACCTTTCATTGTCTGCCTACGCCCATGTTTTGGACACCACTTACACTTTCATCAAGCTCATCATCCGTCAAGTTTGAATACTTAGAGCAGAGTGATACTTCAAAATCAGCTAGCCTGCAATAAATGGTTCGAACAGACACTCCAATAATGCTTGCCATTTGTAGTGCGGTGAAGTTATTCTCTACAAGGTACTCAAGCTGAGCTTTGGGAATTCTAAATCTTTGTCGACCATTTAAGGTGTCACACATTGGGGCAGATATCACAATTGTTTTCAAATTGCACTTCCAGTGAACGAAGAGCCTTAAGAGTTGTTCTGACCAAGTCAGAGGCAACAGACTCATCCTCACTCATTTCCCCATCCAGATTTCCTTTCAGAAGGATTTCTCTCAACACAAGCTTAAGCTGAAGCAAAGACGAATCCAGAACGCCTTGGTCCATTGTCCTACCATCTTTATAGCACTGCAAAGACCTCAGGACTCTGTAAATCACAGAGTGAGACCACTTTAAATCCGACAATATGTCTCTTCTGGCAATGCAAATCTAGCTCAATACGTAAACCACGTTATTATCAATTACAGTTAATAAACTAGATAAAATGTCTGCTTGGTTCAGGAAATAATGAAGGAAATCTACAGCCCTCAGTCCTGCTATCATCTTGCATTAGGCAGCTCATTCTTATATGCAGGTAGATTGCTCTGTAGTTGCATATTTAGTTGTAATTACAATTGCATGATGATACATATGGGTTTATGGCACTTAAATTTAAGCCACTTTTCATTTTGTCAGTACTACTGCTTGGGAGTTGTTGATAGCTAAAGTTTAATATATAAACGTATGCAATTATAATTGTTGATGCCTTCATGATGAAATTTTGTATACATGATTAGATAGGTCTCGAGCCATTATACATTAAGGTTCCACTGTGTGCGCAAGATTCATCATGTAGTCTAAGTAGGTATTTCCTCTAATAATTATACCTTGAAGTTTACATGTTGTAATGTTCCTATAGGTTAATAGCACAGTTATTCTCTACATGTTGTAAATAAAGGTACTGCATTTCTCTGTTCTCAAATGATGAATTTGGTGTTGATTGACACTATCTTTATCTCCTGATGTAAGTGATGTCCCTCAATTGCTATTTCTTTCCTCATACTAACTCAAGTAGTGAACTGTAGAATACCTACAAATTATGTATGTACATTAATGTACGCATAAACATTGTTATTATTTTTTATTATGTATCAAGACGCAATACACACTACATTGCATGTAAATGTATGTACATTAAAGGGGAGAGAGGGAGAGAAGGGTGTAGGATTATATCGCCAAATGATCGAGAGAAAGTAATGCTGAAGAGGGCTTTAAAACATCCAATTAGAACAAGTAAGTGTTTAAAGATCAACATCACTGTATAATTACAATTGTTATCTCTTTCTGTCCCTCTTAGTACAATTAGACAAAGTCAATAAATAATTAATGCTGTGTTGCA
>NW_003551986.1:0-2200 GCF_000090795.2 Amphimedon queenslandica | reverse complement strand
TGCTCCTTCAACCCTCTCTTCACAATCTCTACCAGATTTCCTTCATCTGAGGTATTCTCTCCTCTAAAATTAAAACAGTTATAACTGTAAAGTGATTACATTTGCTTATGGCATTTTGTCACTTTTTGGTGTCAAGAATTGTTTTTACGTCTGATTTGGTTAGGCGTTGTCATGAATCCTCAAGGGAGAGTCCTCTATATCACGTGTTGTTTTTCATTGGTTGGGCCTATAACATTGACGCCCATTCTCCTCACAGTAGGAATGGCTTATAATGACTCTGGGTATCACCACTAATGGATTCACTAATGGATTCACTAAACGTATTCACCACAAAACAATCACATACATGTACATATACAATAATTATTTCATTTATTTTATATCTTCGTTAAATTTCTCAGTTTGACAATTTTGACATACATGTACATGTACAAGCAGTACAATACTAATATTTCTTGTGCTGTTAGTGTGAGTGTTGAAATTTCAGATACCCCACTAATGCACCTACTCCAGCCCCTACTGCTCCTCCAATGACTATTCCAATTGGTCCTCCTATTACTCCTATGGCGGCCCCACTGGCTCCTCCAATCATTGCACCTTTTCTGACCTTCTTTCCTTCGTCTGATATCTGTCCACTGTATTGTAGTGTATTGTTAATAGAACCTGGCAAAAGGTCCGCCTTACTTTGTCATTATTGTTATTGTTATCCTTCACTTCTTTTCTTAGTTGGAACCCACGACTTAATTGTTATTGCTCAAGAATTGCCGATACTTGGACTTTCCCCCGGGAAAATCCCTTCTACATGTTATTGACCATAACTTGTGGGAGCGGGGGTACGAGAGCTTACTAATGATGCCATGCACGTGCACTCGTTTGCTCTATTTTGTTTTGACAATGTAAATTCAATGATTAAAGTAAAAAATAATTTCAGTGTATACTTAGAAATGTCATTAAAAGTAGGTAAAAATTACGATAAAAGCAGTAATGTTTGGTTATCCATGAGCGGCATTTTGTAACAATGCCAAATGGCCTTTTTGTATCTTGCTAGACGTCACCCTTGGCCTTGAGATAAAGATAGTATAGACCTACAGTGACAACACAGGCTACTACCTCTCCTGTAGTCAGATCTCTTGGCTCAGAACTATAGATTAACATTGTTACTATAATATGCA
The DNA here is from genome assembly GCF_000090795.2 of Amphimedon queenslandica. Classification (NCBI taxonomy): domain Eukaryota; kingdom Metazoa; phylum Porifera; class Demospongiae; order Haplosclerida; family Niphatidae; genus Amphimedon; species Amphimedon queenslandica. Next base: position 1,028 of record NW_003551986.1, on the reverse strand, counting down.
CTATAATTTTTCTCCCTACCCAGGCATATTTTGTCTCTTCTTTTTAAGTGATTTTCTTCTTCTCTTTAAGTGATGTTCTTCCCCTGAAGCTGTTTAAGGATTTGTTTGTTCGGGCCTAGTCTCGTTTCTTTACCCTCAGCCCGACCCTCCGCTATATAGGGAGGAATTGTGTGGACGTGGTATCAATAGGCCAGTCCCTTGGGAAGCCCCACTACGTCACTCCCATTCCGGCCCACCTGAGACATGTTTGTCTCCTAATGAATGTGAATTGTTTATAAAGCGCTGCATTAGGAGCCCCTCCCTCTTCCACTATATCTTATGGTTTCGTTGATGGAATGAACCAACCAATGAATAATCTACATCTATATGTACATGTACATGTATGTTCCTTTATTGCTTCCTTTATTGCTTTGAAGTTTTCTACATTTTGTATGTACACCATCTATCTGTACTGAGTATTGAAGTGTACTATATGATTGAAAGTAGATACTAATGTACATGTACTATTTTATAGTTTTTAAGATAAAAAAAGAGAAGGAGAGAGAGAGTGGAGAAGGACTTTACTTGCTTATGATAATTATTTTATTGCTGTATAATTTATGAATATTCACCCACCTCATGAATATTCAATGAAGTCATTAGCTAGCGCCTGCCTCTTTTAATGCATTGCGCCAGTTTGATGACATTCACTTGCAATCCTTACAACATTCCAGACCCACAGACTATGTATATACACACATAAAGGCACTCATATACACTCATATATCCATACACCTAACTCCTTATACTTACCATATATTATATACAGGCTCTTAGTATGTACTGTGTATGTCATAAGTCTAGTACTGTGTATTGTGGCTTCTCCATTAGTACATTGTCAGTAGTATATCAGCTGTATATAGTTTAATGTATTATTAGTGTTGTTAGCTTAGCATGTCCATATGTCCTCCCTTGGTTGTGTTAATAGACTGGAGGGTCAATGATCAAAGATATCTCTACATTTCTAGTCTGTATATGTACATGTACAT
>NW_003551985.1:0-2200 GCF_000090795.2 Amphimedon queenslandica | reverse complement strand
CCCTCATGATGGCAAATCACAAATGTATCCTTCCCACTAAAAAAATATTTAATAGCCTGCCGTTGCTCTTCCTTGAAAGTTATTCCAAAATATGCAGCAGCATCATCTATCTTAGTATCTAGATCCATCTTGAAGACTTGAACTGTTTAATTAATGGTTTGCTATAAAGTTAATTAAAAGGAAATGACGTAATACTCTGTCACTGCAGAAATCTTGCAGCAGAGAACAAGATTGATATACACGGTGTTCCTGACCCTCCTCTCCGTGTAAGGGTCAGGCCACGCCTGACTAACTTGGAATCAACTTACTGCAATACTTTAGTGGAGGTTTCTAGCTAAAAGAAGGTATTAATTTTACATGTTACTGTTTTATCAACTGTGTTATTTTATTTTATTTAAAAAAACAAACAATTAATTAATGTTATGACTTATGATATGCAATGATAATTGTGAACTTGACAACAGCCTGGAAGAACAGCAATAGCAGGGAAGATGGACACTCTTAGCTCACAGATTCTTGAACAAGGACTTGTGTCAAGACTAGTATTAGTTTCACTTGTCATCAGTATAGTTGATATTCCTTCAGCATGTCTATTCAATGCTGTCTCGCATAAATGTTATAACAATGATAATGATAATAATAATAAAGAAAATTATTGTTTGTGTAAAATCAACAAGTATCACAATTGCAACTAAAGAAATACTGTAAATATTATAAAAAAATCAACACAAACAATAACATAAAAAATTAAAAAAAAACAAGATGAAGTAGGATTCTAAACGACCGACGAAAATACAAAATGAAAATCCTACTCGTGACGCAAATTCTACTCTACATTGCAAAGTGATCCATAATTCTTACATAATAACATTAAAAGTACAATGTAGAGTAGAATTTGCGGCACGACTAGGATTTTTCATTTTGTATTTTCGTTGGTCGTTCGGAATTCTACTTCATCTTGTTTTTTTTAAATTTTTTATGTTCTTTAAAATAATGAATGAAGTACTTATAATTTCTAAGACAATTTCTTAAATCTGCTAAGGTGATTCTCAACTGCTTCTTTTTTGTTTGGTCTTACAAATTGGCTAGCCAAAGGTGGTGGCTGAGTAAGACAAGCTACTGGCGGTCTAGATGTCTGTTCAAATACTTCAAAGGCAACTTCTTCCATGTATCCTTATTATAATTATATGCATAGTAACATCTATAATTTAAACTTACCATAAGTACTTTTTTGCTTAATACTTCGAACAGTGTGTTGGCCCTTTTTATATTTTGGAAATGAAATGCTGTAACAGTCTTGTCCAGTCTTTGTTCTTGTTATATCTTTGGCACTATTTTTATTATAGTGCAATGCAGCTAGACGAAGTCTAAACAATATAATACTGTACACTTACAATAATGTAGCAACACTTTACCGTGATATCATCCCACAGAATGAAAATGCTGTATGTTTTGGTGCAAAGTGATTTATGAAACTATGATAAGCTTCTAATAGCGATGTTTGATTGGTGTTAGATGCCATTATGATGTCGTTGCAAAGCCTTTTATTGGATATAATATCTGTAAGCTTTTCACTAACTTTAGTATCTAGTTAAAGTACATGTGTAAGTAATATTTTAGTCTAAAACTAACTGTGCTTAAGCCACTTTTTTTTCTTTACACGACCATGTTGACATTTTTTAAATATAGTACCATGGCCTTTGTGCTTGTTATGTAAGTGATTAATTAAGGAGAGCCATTTTTCTTTCACTGGTAAACTATTGTCATCTTCTGATGACATGACAGACCAGTAAAGATGATTAGTCATACTGCGTCCCCATTGTTGAGCACTTTCACAATCTTTTTGCTTTCCCAATTTATCAACCTTCTTCTGAAAACCTATATGTATATGCATGAAAAATAGTACGGTACATTCCACTACAAATCTACTTCTTGCAATGTGCCACACGTCATATTTGTGAACAGTCTCAGGCATTTCCTCACGCATCCACTTAGAAATTTGTATGTGCCGATCAGATAGAAACAGTCCTACTTCTAAACCTTGGTTCTCTATGAATTCCATTGCTCTGACACATCCTTCTTTCTCCATATTTGCACTTCCTTTCACCTCATTACTCTATTAATTAAAAAAAATACAAGTAATAGAAACTTATGGTTTACATGCACCAACTGAATATCTAAAATGACATTATGCTCCAAA
>NW_003551984.1:0-2200 GCF_000090795.2 Amphimedon queenslandica | reverse complement strand
GATAACCATGGATAACCATAGATAACCATAGATAACCATGGATAACCATAGATAACCATAGATAACCATAGATAACCATGGATAACCATAGATAACCATGAATAACCATAGATAACCATGGATAACCATGGATAACCGTGGATAACCATAGATAACCGTGGATAACCATGGATAACCATAGATAACCATAGATAACCATGGATAACCATGGATAACCATAGATAACCGTGGATAACCATGGATAACCATAGATAACCATAGATAACCATGGATAACCATGGATAACCATAGATAACCATGGATAACCATGGATAACCATAGATAACCGTGGATAACCATGGATAACCATGGATAACCATAGATAACAATGGATAACCATAGATAACCGTGGATAACCATGGATAACCATAGATAACCATAGATAACCATAGATAACCATGGATAACCATAGATAACCATGGATGACCATGGATAACCATGAATAACCATAGATAACCATGGATAACCATGGATAACCATGGATAACCATGAATAACCATAGATAACCATGGATAACCATGGATAACCATGGATAACCATGGATAACCATGGATAACCATAGATAACCATGGATAACCATGGATAACCGTGGATAACCATAGATAACCATGGATAACCATGGATAACTGCATTAATATGATATAAAAAAGAAGCAAAGATACGTACGAACTACACTTCTGCATGCTCATTCAATAACCATGATATCTATCATAACCGGTTATTTATAATTTTTAAGCACATTAAAGCCCCCTATATATTGCCAGGTCACTACATGCAATTGCGGGTAATTACTTAGAAAAAAGATGAAGAGATTCAGAAATTGAAATTAATAGAAACACAGCTCAGAGAATCACTTGAAGAAAAGGAAAAAGTATGATAATATTATAATATAAAATGCATTTAGTGCCAGTAATTCTCTAGCAATTGGCCGAGACAACAAAAACAGTTGATGAGTTAAGTTCTGAATTAGCTTTAAAAGTTGACGAATTGTGTCAAGAAACTTTAAAAAATGAAGAATTAGTTTTTGTTGTGGCAGAGCAAAAAGGAAAACTTGAAGAAATGGAGAAATATAAAACACAAGTGAAGCAAATGGAAGATTTAGTTGAAAGAATTAAACTAAAAGAAACAGAGGTTTGTTTACATCAGTTCACTTTCATGAGGTTGTATTCTGATGGGGTGGCCAATATCACTAAATAGGTTTCAGTAATGTATGAAGTTAGATCCACCATAATAATGGATTATGTATAGGTTATACACCGAGGTAGAGGTTTCTATGGTATTTATTAACCGAGCGACGCAGTCGCGAGGTTAATAAATTCCATAGAAACCGATACCGAGGTGTATAACCAAATTCTACCATGACACTTGAAAAACAACTACCAGCTGCTGATAATAAGACCACAGTTGACATACATACAACATATCTAACAGGCTAGGCCAGTAAAGAATCAACCAAACTTGACAAATGGACTAATAAGAGCATAAGCGTAGAGCACCAAACTGCCAATCAATTAATTATTTAACGAGATAGGTTTATATTTTTACGAGCTAGGTTAATATGAAAAATAATTGACCTCCAATACTGCAATCTGATTGGTCAATCGCAAGGTGGCATGGTAGAAAGCTGTTTATAGCTATTAGCTCTAAACCATCATATATGCTATTAGGGATACTTTGTTTTGTTTTTTGTTTACTTTTGATGGTATGCTGCAGCTATGCTACATTTTCCTGTATAAACACAAGACTACTCTAGTTGGTAAACAGCACAGTATGTAAATAACATGATTTTTATTGCTTCACAATACTAAGTTGGCTGTAGACCACAACTTATTTACAGTAATATGCATGCATGAGTATGTTCTATTTAACATGCCTTTAAAACACTAAATTAAAAAATGAATGGCTACAATATAGTAATAGGTGTACATGCCTCATTTTATAGAATGCTGTTTACAAACAAGACTTTGAAACTGAAAGAAACGACAGACAAAGGATACATATTGAATATGAAGAACTAAAGCTGAAATTTGAAGAACTTAAATCAAGCCATGAACAATTGACTGAATTGAAGTCTAAGCAACAATCAGTAATAGATTCTTGCATGCATGCATAAAATTTGCTGTGTGTGTGTGTTTTAGTGTGCTTACTGACAATTACATGT
>NW_003551983.1:0-2200 GCF_000090795.2 Amphimedon queenslandica | reverse complement strand
ATGACTCTAGAGTGTTGTGATATCTCAACAGCATAGTCTGACATTATGAAGGAGCACCAGGTTATAATGTAATATCTATCCATACAAACAACAGAATAACTTCATTGACTGCACTGTCATTGGTAGACTTACCACTTGTTACTGTGTTCTTCTTCCTCTCCTCTAGCTGGCACTGTCACTCACTGGCACAAAATTGAATTTATTAACAAACAGTGATAGAGTGAATAAAGGTTTATTTATAGTAGTGGTGACTCGGGAAGCCTTACAAGGTTAGCAACCAGTCTAAACAGATTGTACACTAATTGTAAACACACATTCATAGGAAAGGAAGAAAAAAGAGGCAGGGGGGATTTGTTACACCCTTTTAATCTCTCTAGGTTTATGTTTTATGCAGACACCTTGTGGCCCAGTAATACCAGTCATAAACCCACTAGTCAATGGGTAGCCAGCATACATGGATTCATAAAAGAAACCATGAGCTACAATGTTGGCAGTCACTTGATCGCAGACTGAACTGATATCAGCCTTATTCAGTAACACTATCATGTGGCTAAGTACTGAGAGCATCATTTGACGGGACCCTCCAATAAAACCGTTATCAAAGCATCCGTACATGAATAGTGTTTCCTCTAGGAATGGAGACCATTCGTAGCAAACCTCTGTCATCTGTTTCAACCACTTGAGATCACTTACTCTAAAGTAAAAGGGACCATCGTTATCAATGAATAGATAGTCTCCAATCATACTCATTGCTCTCATTGGGTCACTCTTGAATACAGTGTCTCTAATATCAGTCATGACTATTTGATGTATTTCTGGATGATCCAGTAAGTAATCGAATGTCATATAGAATCTCTGATCATGTGATATTCGCTTATTCAATGACTTGACTTTCACAAATGCTGTTCTTCCCTGAGAATACAAAATAAGTCTGTTTTGAAATCCTTGTTCTAGATGATCGTGGAATATCGTTAGGTTACTTTGTGTATATTTCATTGCAGATAAGTACCAATCTGCTATATAACTCATCTTGTTAGCCTGAGCCTTTGCACCCCATCGATAATGAGAATTAAACATCAAATAATGGCCCACAGTGACATTTTGTGTCTGGAGTGACAGATATTTTGTGTAAGACTCTCTCCAATCTTCCATTTGTCTCTCTTTAACTTTTAGAGATGATACTGTATCAAAATCTTGTGGACAATCTTCTGCAGGCTTCCATTCCTTCTCTTTACTATTGATATAAAGATATAACTTCTTCGTGAGATCTAAGATATACCAGCAGCAAGATGAGAGGCTATTGCTAGCAATGACATCATAAAGAGGATCACTCCATGGTCCACACGTTTCACCTACACTAACTAAGGAAGCACTAGTAATCCCACTATTCCTTGATAATAGTACTCGCTCAAATGTCCTAATCCATGAACACTGGACTGGGGACTGTCGCACCCTCTTTATTGATGGTAATATTAGTATTAACTTTGTATGTGGGCTTGAAGAGACGTAAAACAATAAATTATGAAAGTGATCTAATTGTGCTACTAACACCTCTGTGTCATTGAGTCTTCTCTTATCAAACAGTGCTGTAGGGATATAGACTATAGTATGATAACTATTAGTGTTGACTCCAACAGTCTGTGTTGCAATCATTAACTCGGCACTTATGTTCTTTGATAAATCAACAAACAAAGCAGGCACTCCTAATTGATGCAACCTGGTTATCCTGTACCACTTTAGTTTGTTAGGCTCAATATTGAGTGAGTCTTCCACTCCTACCACCCTGCCTCTATCCTCTCTTGCTATGTGAGCTATCAGTGAGGAACCAATCCAACTCATTGAACCAATAACAAGAAAGTTATGCCTTATATGGTCGAAAGAGCGACTCTTGTCATAGTATTGTTTGCCTCTGTCATGGACCCACCCTGAGTTATCTAATAAAGTAAATGATAGTCTATCATAGAAGAATGTGACCTACTCATGTTTTATGTTTTTTGGCAGCATGTGCATGCTCAAACATTATTTTAAAGTATTTTTATGGTTGCAACCAAATATTTAAGGTATAATACATTTATTACCTTTTGAAGTGAAAAAAATAAGATAAGAGACAAAGAGAAAAAACAGAAACGAGAATAAGGTGAGAACACATGCTCTGGCTTTGAACTTCATTGAAATGAAGAAAGGCAGGGCTAGTTATGTT
>NW_003551982.1:0-2201 GCF_000090795.2 Amphimedon queenslandica | reverse complement strand
CCTGTACATGTACATGTACAATTACCTGTTGCTCTTATGCTAGCAAAAGCTTCATGAAGAGTTCCCTGTATACTGCTAAAGGACTGGAGACTAGTACTATCGACAATAGACGAGAAAGAGTGGCCACGACCTTTGAGAGAGTATGAAAGATTAGGTATAGCAACTCCTTCTTCATCCTCATCTCTTCCTCCTCCTCCTATGCCGAAAGCCTCATGAAGGCTGTCAGGGGAGGAGGAGGGGGAGAGGAGGTCTGTGGTGAACCAGCTGGAGCTGAGAGGAACAAGGACATCAACAAGACTAGGAGTCAAGTAGTCATCCAATAGACTAGGATACTTCTCCGTGAGCAACTGGGGGAAGAGGAAGAGGAGAAAAAAATGAAAATAAAAACAATAAATAAAACTTAAGATATTGAGTATAAATAATTTCAAATAAAAACAATACAAGATAAAATTAAACAGATACCAAGATTTTAATAATGCACAAGTACATGTACAGGTACATATACCAAATGTAAAAATAATTGAACAGTATTACAATACAATTAAATACTAAATACATGCATACAACATGTACATGTACGAGTAAATATACATGTACATTGTACATGCATGTATTACACACCTGGTCTATTTCCTCAGTCACAATCCTGAGCAGTAAAGCCTCTTTGTCTCTAGTAGCAGTTTTCAAGAGGACATCAATACGCCCACAGTACTGGGTTGACTCTGGTCCCAGCTGACCACCCTCATACACAACCAGCCACAACTTCGACCCGTCAATGTCCTCGAAAACAAAATGTTTCTGCCACAGAAACAGCTTAGCACCTGTGGGCGTTACAAGAGGGTTAGCCGGTCGAGGAGGGAGGGAGGAGGGGGAGGAAGGAGTGAGGAGGGTATCCCCTTGAAGGAAGCGATGGAAGGCTAAGGCACGCAACACACGTGATAATAAGTGACACCAGAAGAATGAGGGGAGGTACCCTAATATATATACCCTCTTTGGACTCAGGTCCTCTAGATTCAACACAGTTTCAGCCGGAGGTAGGCGTGGCAATAAAGAGGGTATGAGGACAGCCCCAGGGACCAAAGGGGCACAAAGATCGACCGAAGTGAGGAAATCTATCAATTGAAGGCCTGTTATACCAGCTGAGTTATTATCATCGGCAAATAGGACCGGGTCGACGCCCCAAATCATGGCCGGGTGGACGTTGGGGAGGAATCCAGAAAGGATGCTACCTTCCCCGTGCATCTCACCGGATCTGATGGTACGCTGGAGAAGGAACCCGATTATCTGTGGGTTGATGGCTACTACTGGTGAGTTCCTGTCATCTACTCGTGGAGAATCATGTAAAAATACTACACCTCTCTAGAAAAATATTTTTAAAAAATTAAAATTTGCATATAAAATGTGTTCAAATATAAACTTATTCCTTATAAATTTACACGGCATTTTTACATCTTTTATCAATAATAATAATAATAATAATAATAATAATAATAATAATTATTATTATTATTGTTTTTAATTAAGTATAGTTTTTGCTTACTTTGTGTAGGAATCTCAATACAGTGAGGAAGTCGGAGGCAGTTATATCAAGCTGTTTCAATGGTCGTCTTAGCCTCTCTCTTATGTCATTGAATGAATGGAAAGGCTTCAATTCTCCTTCAGTCTTTACTGTCTTCAAATGTCCTCTTAACTGACGAATGAGGTCTTCAACCTACAGAGAGAGAGAGAGAAGAGAAATATAGGGAGAAAAAAAATGAATGAATCAATATAGGTTTAATTGGCATCAACTTCAATATCATAAAACGGGTAATTTTAGAGGTGCTTAAACTCATTGAATTTGTCATTTGCCATAATTAAATCAATCATCTTGTGCTATTATAACACGTTATCAAATTTAAAAATCAACAATTACTAGGAATAAAAGTAGCTACAGGTAACTAATTATCTACTCTTGCTACAAATTTGACAACAAGATTTCTCAAAATTTTATCACACCAATTTGGCACCAAAGCTACCAATTAACCATTATGGTACATGTGGACAACTGTGCATGTACATGTACATGTACATACAAAATTAGCGATCCTCTCTCTCTCTCTCTCTCTCAAACTAACCTGTAAGTACATGGTTGGTATTTCAATCCCGATTGTCAGTAAGGCGGGATGTGTTGTCCTAAAGGACCCCGCCCCTATCCTATAGAG
>NW_003551981.1:0-2201 GCF_000090795.2 Amphimedon queenslandica | reverse complement strand
TCACTTATTGAGTCTTAATGGTTGATAATATTCTTTTTTTCCATATGTTAACAGCATTTGCTGTTCGAAGTCTTGTTTTCACTAGTTCGTTGCTAATTTTACCATTAACTAGTGGCGATTGTAACAGGTCACCCTCAAATAAAATTTTGGGATCCAAACAATTCATTAGTTGCAATTATATCTTCTAAGCGCATGTGTAAGCATGATAGATATTTATTCGATACCATGACTACCTCAACTACGATTAAAATTTTGAAATTTTTAGTGTCACTTTTATGCTTTTCTGAGCTCCTTTTTTTAAAGTGCAATATCCTGCTGTCTTTCTGTAATGCTCTATTGGTAGCTGACAATCTATGTATTGTTTGTCCACCTACAAGTTATGCGGCTATTCCTGTTGGTACTACTATAGCACAAATAATTTCACCACTTTTTGGATGCCATGTGTCATCAACTTAGCATTTTAATGCCTCTATTAAAAACAATTTACTAGTTCCACCTACACTACTAATAAACATCCTGAGTGGTTTTATATTAGCTAATTTAAGTAGCCTTGAAGACTCATTCTCTAATATGTCTTCACGTTCTTTTCAACTTATAAGATGACTTAATTTTATGAAAAGTTCTTTTTTGGATATACATTTGGCTTTGCCTCTCTGTGAAATTAGATACATTTATATGCAAGTCAGCAATAGCAGCTACTGCTTCCATTAATTCACCCAGTAGTTCAGGCTCATCTTCTTTGTTATCGGGAAGTTCATCTTCTGTGAAACAGGCTGTATTTCTTGCATCGATTATTTTCTTCCAGTGACATTCAGTTTCTAATAATTTCTGTTGTTTGTTGAAATGATTATCAATGCCATGTATACATGCTTCTCTGTGACGCCTAAAAGCTTCTTCTATTCTTTCTCCTTCCATTACGAGTGTGCTCAACTGCACAAATAAAAATGTTAGCAGCTAATAAAAATTGTCTCTTCCCGCTCCTTGCATAGGACTAAGTTTCCAATGGTTTGGTAGGACTTGCTTCGATTGAAGTTTGTGTTCTCTTTCTCCGTTATCTCCTAAATTATCAAATTTGTAATTAGCAAAAAATTTATGAAGAGACACATCTTCCATGATATTTGGCCTTGTTAAAGACAAGTCTTTAATTATGCTAGGATTAAGGATAACTTTCAAAGATTGATTCATTTTAGTTAAATATGAATAGTTCTTAATTTTTCTGCTCCAATTATAAGGCAATTACATATTAATATAACTGACTGCATGTATAAACTTTCACCAAGGAGATTGCTAGCATTATATAGCCCTACTTTTTTGGCTCGAAGTAATTTCTGTCCTATTTTCCAACGCCTGCTGTATATGTTGTCACAGCTGCTGACTTCATCCTATCAGTCCTGTGCATTTCTTTTTTCCACTTTAGTGACATATTGTGTTAAAAACAAGATGAAGTAGGATTGCAATGACCAACGAAAATACGAAATGAAAATCCTTCTTTCGTGACTCAAATTCTACTCAAATTGAACTTTCAATGTTATTATGTAAGAATTATGGATCACCTTGTAATGTAGAGTAGAATTTGTGTCATGAAAGCGGGATTTTCATTTTGTACTTATGTTTGTCGTTTGGAATCCTACTTCTTCTTGTTTTTTTTAAATTTTTATGTTCTACTTTGTGTTGATTTTTATAACACATTTATGATATTTCTTCAGTTGCCATTGTGATATTTGTTGGTATTACACAAACATTAAATTTATTATTATTATTATTACTATTAAGTCTTAATTTTAAAGCATTGTAAAAGACAACAGTGAGTGAATAAATATGCTGAAAGAATGTCTACTATACTAATGGCAAGTTAAATTTACACTAGTCTTGACAAGAGTCCTTATTCAAGAAGCAATGACAAAATACATCTTTCCTGCAACTGTCTTGTTGTCAAGTCATATTATCATTGCATTATTTAATTACTTTGATTTCAAAATAAAATAATTCATTACACACTTAATAAAAGAACAGTATGCGAGATTAATAGTACGTTCTCATAGCTGGATGTCTCCACGAAGTGTTGCAGTTGATTAATAGCTTTATTTGCTTGCTTTATGCAGAGCTGCAGATCTGGGCATGTGCGATCACAGCCAAATTTTGGAACACATGCTTCTTTAATTAATAAAATGGCAGCATGCAGCTAAGATGGGCCCGAACTA
>NW_003551980.1:0-2201 GCF_000090795.2 Amphimedon queenslandica | reverse complement strand
AGTATGATAACACGGAATCTAAATAGTTACATTGTTGATAATCGGCAAGATATTGATTCAGTCAAAGCTGCAAAGCTAGTAAAGGAAATACTAGAAAATTTGAATAGTTTTTCTGAAGATGCTTCCAAAATATATTTGCAGGAAGTATGCACCATATTAAAAAGTTTTAAAGAGAAACTAATCACTGATATAGTTACATCATTACTTTAAAATAACAATAATTATATGTTAGTTCTATTATTTTAATTTTACAGTGCAGTTAGTTTAGCACTATAACTTCTCTTCCCTTGAGATACAGACACTCTTGAATACTTCAACAATAGACCATTGAGGGACTGACCTGGTGACTCTAAATCACCCTATTGTAAATAAAAATAAAACAATACTAATAAACATTAATACTTGTTCACTCATTAAGTGTGGACTAATATCATATACTAGGACTACAGTATACATTCAAATTTTCAAGTGTTTTTTGTTTCAATGAAATTGTGCTCAAAAATTCATGTGAGCTAATTTTCGTGTATAGTCTATACAATAGAATAGACTTAGAGATGGCTAGTCTTAGAGATGGTTTAAATTTCATGCAAAGAAACAAAAATTACTGCAGTAAACTGGACTGAACTATTACAGTACACCAATAGTAGGTGCATTACAATCAGGGGCGTATCTAGGAATTGGAGAAGGGGGGTGCTGGGGGCGCGCGAAGCGCGCCGCGATTTTGGCCACGCGATTTTGGCCACACCCACTTTTACGGCGGTAAAACGGCCTTTTCCTGCATTTTCGACAATTACGGGTGGGGCCAAGATCATTTCAAGCATACTCAGTGGCGGATCTAGGGGGGTTCCATGGGTTCCATGGAACCCCCCCTTTGGCAGAAGAAGTTGTCTTTTTGCAGTATCTTTGGATTCTTTGCAGTCAGTTTGCATCACTTTTCCTCCATTTTATTAGTCAGATCTACACCCAAATTTTAATTAAAATTAATGAGCTACACCTACTTAAGTGAAATGGAACTCCCCTTTTAATTTTTCTGGATCCGCCAGTGATACTGCTATGTTACTGGTACTTCTGATTGCTCCTTAAAGCACTGGAAACTGCTGAAATCATGATCAGGGGGCTAGATAACTTTGCTAAGAGGCTTGGTAGTGATGCAAGAGTCCAGGACTTCAGTAATTTTTTCTGAGCCCAGCCCTGAGGGGGGTGCTCAAGCCCCCTCAGCCCCCCCCTAAATACGCCTCTGACAATGGTATAATTCTAATAGTTGTAGTCATGCAGTGTATGTTAGCATGCATAATATAACAATTACCTAATGTAAGGGTGCATTCCATCATATGCCACTTCTCTTTTATGCTGAATAATTTTGAAAACCTTTATCACATAATATAATTTAATAAAATAATAAAAAATAATGAATTACCTTACCTTGCAGCTGGGTCTTCAGGTCAAGTCAGTGGCTGGAAAATACCATTAACAGCTGGAACTGAATTACTGAAATACCATATCAATAATGTATAATGTATTCAATGATGTATTTTATGTATTTTATATCAATGAAATGACGTATCAATGATGCAAAGCATCATTTAGTTCCAGTATAAAAGAAAAGAGATTTTATTTAATTTTTTTTTCAATTTTAGGCCGTCATATTGTTTGTGCTGCTTTGTCTGTGTGTTCAAACTATCTCCAAAGTTTTTTTGCTTATACGACCAAGGAATTAAGGGTTCTGCACTAATTATTTAATAATACCAAACCCCTTGCACTCATTCAATATTACCAGACCCTTACATTTTGCAGGATACATTTTAAAAAATTAGTGTTCCCTCATCATGTGATTTACTGAGGCTGACCATCCAAGGTTCATATACAAAATTCTGTGTTTGACTATGTCCCACCTGATCTAATTAATTTAATTATTTCTAATGTGAGTATACAAGGATTCCTATGCAGGATTCATATTTAAATACCCTCTTATGTGTACATGATGAATTTGTAAATTTTGTTATTATACTTTATAGTTATTAAAATGATCACGTGATCTTTGTTTAAATTCAATGAATTCATTGAATTCAATTAAATGGCTCAGGCTGGTTCTCCTAAAGCTCCTTTAAAGCCTTCTTTTCATTGGTAAAAATGGCAGTGGGAAATCTACAATCATCAATAAGTTTTCTGGTCAGAATTTAGCTGAAGTTGGTGATGGAAAA
>NW_003551979.1:0-2201 GCF_000090795.2 Amphimedon queenslandica | reverse complement strand
GGTAGTACACCCACAAAGGATATCCCATACAAGATATTACAATGAATGAAACTATTAATGAAAAAGATAATAATGATTGATTTATTGATTTGATTTATGTTATTAAAAGTATTTCTAAAAGAGACACAATAAGTAATTATTACAAACTAATGTCACACTATATTGTAATATTATTAAAATTAAAAGGGGAAAAATTAAGAGTTATTAAATGTTTGTATCATGTACATCAGCTTGCATAGTTAAAGCTAGACTCATTGCACCATCTCCTTCTTCTTCCTCTGTTTCTCCTGCTCCTTCTGTTTCTTCCCTTGTTCCTGTTCTTCCTTCTGTTTCTTCCCTTGTTCCTGTTCTTCCTTCTGTTTCTTCTCTTGTTCCTGTTCCTCCTCTTGTTCCTCCTCCATCCTCTCCTTGTTCCTCCTCTTCCTCTTCTTTTAGTTTCAAGTAAAAAGATATGCAGCCAAAAACAATTGCTAGAACCATACATATAAAATAGCATGCTAAGGAGACACATAGCAAGATTATCCTAACATTAAGACCATATCTTAGTCCTCTGTTGTGTATTTTAAGTGTACATTCCAAAGGTTGAATATTATCAGCAACCAAAAATGATGCAATACAAAAGAAGCTGAGGATTAATATGGTATAAAGAATTATAGCTATGGTCCAGTTCCATTTTGTTACTAAGTTGTTCCATGACTTTATTAAGTAATGGTTGCTATTGCATGTACATTTAGTCAAACAACATAAACTTGTACATGTATGGTTTTCATAGCATACTCCACTATAATGTGGGGCATCATCTTCATTATGAACTGTTGCACCTTTAATTTCTGCACTGTCTGCAGTGAGCATTGTTGTTCCACCAATGATGCTTGTAATTCCTCCTTCGATTGTTAAAGTACATGTATGTTCTCCATTCTCATTTTCTTCATTTTGTTGCCTCTTTATTCTTCCTTCAATTATTAAAGTACGTTGTTGTTGTTGTTCTCCTTGTTGTTGTTCTCCTTGTTGTTGTTCTCCTTGTTGTTGTTGTTGATTGTTTTCTTCTTTATTTTCTATTGTTCCATTGACAAATATAAGATCTCCTTCTGCAGTGATGTCTCTTCCTTCAATTATTGTTGTTCCCCCATAATTGCCATTTGGCTGTTTCCCTCCAATGATTGCTATTGTTACATTTTGTGGAGGTTCAGTACTGGTTTCTCCTTTAATGGTTGTTTGGCTATTGCTTTTAGTTACTCCCCCTTTAATCACAACATCTTTATATCCAGTAATTTTATGAGTACCATCACCATTTTTTTTAATATTTGCAGTCTTGCATGTACACGTGACTGTTCCTCCATAGTTGGTTACTTCTCCATTACATGTTCCTTTGAAATTCTGATTGATTTTTATTTTTTGGCTTGTTAACTGCAACATGACCATACACGGCCTAAGTATTGCATGTAGTACTATTAGAGCTAATATGAGTGCATATATAGCCCACAGGAGAATGAAGAATTTTGTTTTTTTGCCATTTTCACACGGATTATCAAGTTCTAAAAGTAAGGTATAGCCACCATCAATCAATGGAATAAACCCAAATACTTCAAGGATAAATGTGTAAAGTGCTTCATAAAATTTTGCATTTCTTTTTTTGTTTCTTTTATCCCATTTAATTTCGCTGATTTTGCCCTTTTTTAGAGATTTTTTAATTAAGTTTTCTTCCTTTTTGTTAGAACCCTTTATTTTACCATGAATAAAATTGAAAATATATAGTAAAACAAATGCAGTACCAATGAGTCCTCCTGACACATATTTGACACTATCATTGTTAGGTATTGCTTCAGCAAAGTTATCTCCAAAGAAGTATACTGCAACACTTAAAATGGCCAATATTTCGAGAACAAACAAAGCTATCTTCTTCCAATTTCTCATGTATTGCCTTTTGTTGCATGAACATTTTGGCCTGCATTGCTTTTTTTCCCATGCCTTATATAGCCTTTTAAACAAGTTGCTTGAAATTATTAATGTTGCTATAATAGCAGTAACAACATATAAGCTACCAGATCCAGCATAAAACCCAATCCTAGCTCTTGTAGGTATTTCTCCTCCACTACCACGACGCCAACTTACTATGGCCAGTGTGTTAAGTAGATCAAAAGGAAATATGAGGACTACTGCAATGCTGAGTATTATATTTGCTTTGATCTGCACATAAATTG
>NW_003551978.1:0-2201 GCF_000090795.2 Amphimedon queenslandica | reverse complement strand
ATTTCACTTAGCATTTTTTTATATTGTTGATTTTTGTTTTTTTTAATTTAAATAAATAAAAAATAATCATATTTGCTTGAATAAATGCTTTGAACACTCATCACTAATATCTTCTAACTATACACACAATACAATTAAGGTCCTAAAATTTAGATTGCTAAAGTAACAGTATTGTTATCCCAAGGTCATGTTAAGTCCACTTGCTGGCATTTTAATTTTAGTTTATACAATTATTTCAATAAACGCTCATACATTTAATTGAGCAAATATGGTACAAATAAAATCTTATTTCTTACTTTCTGTATCAATTTCATCAGTTACAGTAGCAGTAGCAACAGTACCTGTTATACACAAAAGAATATTAATTACGAGTTAGCAATTAATGTAATAAAATCTTATTTCTTACTTTCTGTATCAATTTTATCAGCTACTGTAGCTATAGGAACAGTACCTATACAAAAATGATAGAATATTACCTTGTGGATATAAAATTATGCAAAATTTTTTTTTGCAAATAAAAAATTTTGTGTAACAACTAATTCATTTGTTGAACAAGGTGAGGCATATAAATTTTGATTGAATTCAATTTTATAAATTTACAAAAATTATTATCCACAAAATATAAGTGCTATATCAGTGTTAAAAATAAATTATTAATAAAAACTTAATTACTTTCTTCTTTACTTTCACTTTCTTGTGTACTATCAGTGAGTTTTTCAGGTGGTGGCTTATTAAGTAGGTGTTGTGAACCATCAGCTCCAGGTAGACCATGCATATTGATATCGGTGGCTTTAAGCTCAACTTCATCTTCTTCCAGCTGTTTTGCTATAAAGATTAACATCGTTTAAATAAAAATTAATGAAAACTATTATTTCATCATTTACACACAATCTCTAACTCTTTAAAAAATACAATTCTATCACCATTCTCTTTATTGTGCTATCATACTAACCTGAACTGAATGATAAAGAATTGCCAAACCAACATCTATAGCTATCATCATCACCTTGTAGTACTTTACATTGTGATCGACACTGAGTACACCTGGTGGAAGATTTATCTTCCTGGACGATGCAGTAACAATGTTCAACTCTGGGGCATTTGAATGCAAAAATATAATCTTTGTCAACATTGAGATCTTTGCTAATTTTTTTGATGGCTTCTGTTACTAATTTAAAAATTAGTGGACAAGATTCTTTATGACCACGAAAACGTAATTCAATATGTGTATAGCGATTGATGATATCTATAGTGCAATCTTTGTAAACACAAAGCGACATGGCATCATTACATCTGTAATAATCTTTGCCTACTGGACTGAAGTCAACATCATCTTTTTTCTCCAAAAGGTGTACGATGGTTAATGGAAATAATCCTTGAGGGATGGCTAGAGTTGTTGTGCCACTATCATTAATCTCCCATGCTATGAGAAGTGGTTGTATTTCTGTTGGTGGGTCATTGAGCTTATCATAAGATGGTAATGCGCATGGAAAAAAATAGTCTCCTTCTTTTTTGTTTTCCACTTTGGCAATGATGTGGAAGTGCATCAGAAGAGTGATCATGTGAGATAATTTAAAAACTTCATCAAAAATTTTTTTACCAATAATTTTTAAAATCTCCACCTTAAAACAGCCAAAATTTTTGAGGGTTTTCCTTTCATCTATTGAAGGAGGTGGATCTGCAATTTGCTGTAATTTATCATGGTCAACATATGTGACAGCTATCAAACATGAAAGGACATCAAGGATTGGTTTAGGATTAACAAATATTAAATCCTTTAAAATTTCAACTTCACGATAGTAGAGAATGATAGTGACATTGTGTAAATATTGGAGAGCTGCATTGATATCAGACTCTTTATCAAGTTGAAGAGACTTACCAATCTCAGTCACTTCTTCTTTTGTAAGAAAACTTCGTTTCTTCTTCTCAGCTTCCAACTGTAGTGCAATCTCAAAAATAAACAATCGAATTGGCAACTTAATTGTCATAGCAACTCCAAAATTTGAAATTGTAGTACAAAGCTGTATACTAGCTTCTTCTCTTTCCTTAGACCCAGCAGGGAGCAACGTATTAACTGGAAATATAATTGAGCCTTCATTCTCATTATAAGAGATGACTTTTTTATTAGCTTTATATTCTTTTAGACTTTCATTCATTTCTTTCAGCTTTTTCTCAGCTACCAACTCTTTACGTGTACCAAG
>NW_003551977.1:0-2202 GCF_000090795.2 Amphimedon queenslandica | reverse complement strand
ATGAGTAGTTTCTGTCACTATCTAAAAATAATTCCCTCCTACTCAATTTGTGTAATTCTTGAGTCTATCATAATGATGTAGTAAGATTTTATCTCGTTACTACAACCGCCCATCATTACATGTACATGTATTTGCATTTGTCAACATGTTTGTGTGCGATTGTACATGTACATGTACATGTATTATGTGTTCGTGATGGTTTTTGTGTGAAGAATACTCTACATTCATTTGAATACTAAGATATATACACATCTTATGCATTCACAACTAAGGAGCATTGACATATTAATCGTTAAATGTGTACATGTACATGTACATTATAGTAATACATTGGTGTACATGTGCATATTTTATTAATTATCGTGTGCCCTGATTCCTAGACTTGCCTGCGCCTGTCAATAATAAACTCTTTTGTCTGTTGGCAAAACAAACCATTAATAAAGAATTAGTTATAAATAAGCTCACATATTTATACATGTACATGTACATGTATATGTATTACCTCTACATATTTGCTTCAGCTATAGATGTACATGTGCATGTACAGGTGTGTGTTTTATTAAGTTAAATATATATTTTTAATTATATTTTTAGTGTGTGTGTGTCTGATGGGATTACATGTATACCTTTAGTGATTTCATGAGTGTCAGCTTTCATCATGTACCCAATCACTGACATGACACTGTATCTCTTTCCTTGCCAATTCCTTCTGTACAGCCTATATAGTTCTGCCTATGGTGGTCGGGGGTGGTCGGGACAACCACCTCAACAAATGAACCAACCAGTTCATCACTTAGACCAACCATCCAATTAATACTAATAACCATACATAAAGCATGATATTGTAGTCTACTAGTATGGTGTACATAAATTTAAAAGGAACAACATTAGTCTCCAACCACCTCTAATTTTATTCTAGGCAGCACCCTGCATACATAGCTACTGTTAGATCTAGAGGGAGTTTGGGTGACTTTTGATCTTCCACATTTGGTCTAGGACTCCTAAAATATCTCATTTTTAGCATTTTGTCTCTCATATTTAGCCTATATAGTGTCCTTAAGCCTCCATTTTTGGTTAGACTGGTCTATATGCTTATGAGCATTATAAATTCCCCTCATTCTCTCTCCTTGTTCATATTCTAATTATTTTAACTCATTGTTTTGTGGTTGTTGCTGAACACTGTTTCTCCTCATTGTTGTCATTATTCTTCATATTCAGTTCCTCATTGTTTCTCAGTTGATATCCGTCCATTAGTGACAGTCTGTCATATTCTGATGAAACTGGAACTATCTCATGCAATATACTCCAGTATAGTCTCTCTTAATGGACACTCTCTATAGTGTACACCTCCATTTAACAGACAGCACCTAGTGTACCAATTACATTCCTTACTGTATAAAATAACCTCCACATAAAGGACACCTCTGTATAACAGAGACACTTTACTGTCCATTAAATGGAGGTGTCTGCTATAGAGAGTGTCCATTAAGTGTGTATACATGTACATGTATGTACATTAATATCTTAATCTACATTGTACTTGTACTTGATTAAGTGTCACAGCATTATTCTTTGCAATGTATCTACAATAGTTACATGTAGGCACCTACAGTACATGTACTGTATAGTTAGATTTTGTTTGCCCTATACACGTGTACGTATGATACTTTTTATTATATTATTTTCTTGTGGTGCGTAGCTGTTTGTTGCTTGAGCTGCTGTCCTCACCTTGTTTCTTCTTATATTAATAATCACTGGCACCTTGTACTTCTTGTATATACAATTACTTTATTCACTTGCATACCACACCCTCTGTGGTTCCTTGTTGCTTTTACCCTCCTGATATACATGTATCTCTTTCTTTCTAGCACTACATCTCTCTCTCTCCCTCTCTCTCTCTCTCTCTTCCTCTCTCTCCCTCTCTCTCTTCCTCTCTCTCTCCCTCCCTCCCTCCCTCCCTCCCTCCCTCTCTCTCTCTCCCTTTCTCCTTCTATGTGATTGTGTTACAGTTGTGTCTAGTAATCTTGTTATGCTATTTGTTCCCTTTTATTATGGTATGATGGAATTGTTAGCAACGTAACATACTTTACTCCATAGTAACTACATTTTAACACGAATAACACCAGTAATGGTAACAGTAGTAATAGTAATAGTTCTAGCAATGTATGTGTGTAGTAACAGTAGTAGCCTTCCTTTTATAAA
>NW_003551976.1:0-2202 GCF_000090795.2 Amphimedon queenslandica | reverse complement strand
TTGAATAGATATATATGCTGAAGTGAATATCTACTATACTGATGACAAGTGAAATGAATACTATAGTCTTGATGTGAATCCTTGTTCAAGAAGCTCTATCTTCCCAGCAATCCTGTAGCTATTCCTGCAGGTTCTTCCTGTTGTCAAGTTCATATATCATTAGTATTATAACATTAATTAATTGTTCTGTGTTTTTGAAATAAAATAATTCATTACACACTTGATATATGCAAGATTAATACCTTCTCTTAGCTGGAAACCTCCACTAAGTATTGCAATTTGATTCCAAGCATAGCTAGCCTAGCTAGGTAAAAAATACTTGCTGTACCCAGTTCTGAGATCTGAGCATGCGCGACCACGCCCAAATTTTGCGGGACCACGCCCAAATTTTGGAGCACATGCCACATGCTTCTTTAATTAATAAAATGGCGGCATGAGGTAAGCTGGTGCGATCCAAAAGTCACAGTATCACTTCTTCCTTTCTTGGAGAATGATTCTAGGGGACAAGGACCTGCGCATACCCTGTTGGAGTAGAATGGTGTAAGAATTAGCCTTCTATCACCAGGCAAGATCGACATATCGACCGACAACTGGATTGATGGGACTTTCCTGATGATGAAGATGAAAAAAGGTGGCTGAACAAAACGGCCGGTTTGCAGACTTTTGATTTTTCTCCCAGAAAAGGTCTAGAGCCACGCTATTGGTACCATTGGAGTCCTCTGGTCAAGATAAGGTCCTCTAAGAAGTCTGGTAAGCATAGGAGCTCGTTTTCCCGGTATAGCAAGGCTGCAAAAGTCGTGGCAGCCATTTTGTTTGGGGGTGAATCCTACTTAGTAACGCTACCGCGTTACTAATATATCTTTTAAGTCTTATTTCAAATTCCTTTCTTGTATCAGAAGAGATTGCCAAGTTTCTAAAAGCTAAGGGCCAGACAATGTGGCCACATGCTTGATCACATGATATTGTAAGTATAGGTATACAATGTACATGTGTGCCTTCATGCAGTAAGGTTGTTGGATACTCCCTTTAGGTATTACTGACAGTAATAAGCCATTTAAACTGTCAACCACAAAAATTAAAACCATGAGTTTTCAGACTAGAAGCAAACCTCAGACAGGAAAATAACCCCTATACAATAGATTACTTGATACTACTGTATGTACATAAAGTACATGCATCAATTCAAACTGTATTTGATAGCATTATAATAATGTGGGAAGACAATTGTATAATCTGACAAGCTACAGTTTCAATTCTGGTTTTTTATAAGGTTGTGGACAGGTACCATGTATAGTGACAACCTAGCTACAGCGACAACTTGGCAGCAACAACCTCGTCCATATAAAATCATGCAGTGACCTTGGTATTTTTATATCGAAATAATTACCATTTAGCAAATACATGAACTAACACAATAATGGTATGACATCTTAATGATCAATGCATTCACTTATGGCATAACAACATTGCATTACTGACAGAATCCAACACAGTTAATTGTTGTGACTAAAGTACATATAGCAGTTATTATGTCAGAGTGATATAACAATAAGAACACTGAGCCATGTACATTGCGTATGTAAACTGTTAACCACACCTTATTTATATCAACATTAGTATTCCATTCAGTAGTTCTATGAGTCTCATGATATAGCACTCGCCATAGAGTTTCTACTGCAATATTGATGACAACCTGAAAGCAAATCATTAGTAATTGTATGAATGATTTCAAATTTAATTCAAAGTACTTCGCTTTTCCATATTTTCCTGGAGTTGCTTTCAGAGCGATAACTGAAACATCTAATTCCATTCTAATGTAAATGTAGCAAAGCTATTGAAACATTGCAAACAATAATTATACTTCTTCTTTTTCTAATATCCATCCATTATTGGATCTAGTCATTTGCTCAAGTTTTTCTACGGCATTCATTGCATGTAACTTATGCCCCTCATTCTGTGAAACAAAAGGAAATTGTTGGTGGTAAAAATTAAAAAAATAATACCATATTTTACATGTTATGTGCACTCTATAATAAAAATACAGTACATGCACATAGCTAATAAAGTGACATACTTCATTCGAAAACTGATCACACTCTGGCAGTGGAGTAACACAGGGGAATATGTCTATCTTCCCGAATAAGTACTATATCTTCATTTTCAAGTGGAGCAGGTGAACCTACAAGTACATGCATGCACAAA
>NW_003551975.1:0-2204 GCF_000090795.2 Amphimedon queenslandica | reverse complement strand
AGCTTTACTTTCTGTTTAGACTCTACAATAATGACACAATGAGAATTTTAATTTATAAGATAATTGTACTGATTGTTCAAATGATTATCAACTCCACATTACTTTAATACATGCTTTAAGTTAGTACTATACCTGGTGTCTCTAGTCTCCTTTTAATATACTCTATACAAGTAAAAATACATTAATAAAATATCTTCATCATTCACTAACTATACCTTTTCTTTTTTTGATGATATTCAGTTGTTTATCTTGTTCAAATATTGATCCTATACCATTAGTATAAGTAACATCAGCAATTGAGTAATAGATCAACTATCACACCTTCTTTGTAATCAAGTAAAGTCCTCAGTTCTTGTTCCTCTCCATCAGCTAGTTTAATCTCCTCTGCAAGACACTCATTATTCATTACCTATAATCAGTACATAATATTAAACAAGGTCTCATACAGTTACTGTATCTTATACTTTGTATCTGATCCTTTTATCATAGACAGTGTAGTGGCCAATGGTTAGTCTAATTAAACTGAATTCCTTCATCAAGACAGTTAGCTTGTCTTGTGCTTCCAAGAGAAGAGCAGCTAGTAAATGTTGTGGACCATAACAGATGATAATGATAGAGTTCCCACGATGAATGCTTCGTACAATAATCCTCTTGTTTAATTCTTTAAATGCTTCCTCTAAGAGATTACGTATGTCATCAAGTGAGTGCTCATCTGGTTCCCATCCCAAAGTAAACTGAATTGTTTCACAAATGAGAAAATGTTCAGGTTGATTCTGACGAATAAAATCCTTTAGTGATCCACAAACTGTTCTCACTTCTTCTTCATATTCTGATATCAGTGGTTTTGCTTCAGCAATTTTAAAATGTTTGACAGTTGCTTTTATTAGTGAGAGATCATTGATTCGGCATTTTTTCCCAACAACATTCATAATTGCATGAATGGTCTCAGCATTAGACAGCTCATTGCTCAATTCTGGGAAGGATATTTCTAGGAATGACTTCAAATCTGCAACTGATGGAATTGATTGAGCAAGTAATGGAACTATCTTAACACGAAGACTGCCAAAACTTCCTCTGATTTCATTAAAGACAGGCTTATATGCTGCATTGAAAAAGAACTCACCAGCTATAGATATCATTAAAATCAATCAAGTATAATTAGACATTTTACCTGATACTGCAGTAGGTAAATGATTGACTGCACTGCTGGTAACTGGTCTAACTACAGCTGCAGTCACTAGTTTATTAATAATTTCATCTATTAATAATACCACAGTTATTACTATATACTGTCACCAAGAGTAAATAATACCTAATACCTTTAGGTATGATACTTTTAGGTAATATTTACTCTTGCTGTCACTCTTACCATAGTCTTTAATAATATCTTGAGCTAAAGGTTTAGTTTCTTCTAATTCCATTAATATATTTCCTAGTGACCTCAGCTTACTGTGATCATCAGATACTGCAATCATTAATTCTCTTAATGTATCACTTAATGAGCCACCACATCTCTCAATCTTCCTTTGTGTATCCTCAGTGATTAATCCTTCTGTATATAACAACTGGATACAACTATCAGTGAGAGATACTTGTGATATTCTATCACTGTAATGCTGCAATATCTGACTAGCAGGATCACCATCTATAGAAATAATTAATATGCTTTAACCTGTATTTATGTATGTTAACTTTACATGTGTTACGGATGAGTGTAGCAGCTGGTTTTTGATTCATTCTCTCAAGTGCACTAGCTAATGATTCCCAAGTACGATTATTAGCTGAAGTCAACCACAAGCTCAAACACTCCAGTAAACACTGAGGAGGATCATTTGGCCATTTGGCTCTGATGGTTGTCAGATCAGGATAAGGTAGGTCTGATTCCACTCCAAGATCAAACCATTTAGCATCAATGAAGTTACTTTCCTTCAAGACATCTCTTACTAACCTCAACTGGTTGATACCTATTAAAGAATGACCTTACATACAAACACTGTAATAGTATCTATGGTAATTGGACCTACAGTAGGAACCCACCACTTCTCTAGTAAGGACCTACTTACCCAAAAGAAACACTCTCCTTCTTACAGTAGACATTATGAAACCTGCTGAGCTTGCTCTGCAATGGAATGCAGCTACGACCTAATGCGTGGGAGCTAAATGGGTGTGGCTATATGAGCCACTCCCTCATCATAGATATTAGA
>NW_003551974.1:0-2204 GCF_000090795.2 Amphimedon queenslandica | reverse complement strand
TGATTATAATAATTATTAATTAATACATAGTTGTAATTGGAACTGTATATACCATATTTTACTAATTAAACACCCAGGCGTTTATTTCTTAGCAGTAAAAAGATTCATTGAAAAAAATTAAAAAGATACTTCAAGTGGGACAGAACTTCCAACTCTGAGCAAGTTGGGCCAGGTTCTAACTAATAAGCACTTTGGGGCTATCTAAACAGGGGCATTATTTTTGTTAGAAATGTACGTATCTATAGCTAGAATATATTAATGACAGGCATTTATTTGGACCAGACATTTATACAGTAAAATATGGTACATGTATTTATGGAGGAAGTAGTTGTAATCATTAAGTAATTGTCTTTATCTATTGGCTTTACCTGTAGTTTACAGTACATGTGCAAGAAATGTGTCCAACATGATTCCAATTATAGTGTAGGAATAAATCTTAATAAAAAAATTAATGATTTGTCATTAGTTGAAAGTTTTGGCAGTAACTGGATTGGTTGTGATAAAAAATTATTATAGTGTGCTTTGTAGTTGTAATGATCAATAATCTTGATACTGTACATTTCAGCTTGTGTACTTATGATGGCAATTTTAGGTTTTCTTGGCCAAATTTTTTGTTCTCTAATTTAGCTCCAAAATTGAATATTAAACATTAGAAATACAAAAACACATGGGGTAGATGAGTGCAGTCCCTTCACACAACAAAAATAATACCTCCAAGATGAATTCTAAAAGTTTAACCTGACAAAGAACCACTATACAGTAATTAAGTTTGGCTTGTGTTACTGTTTCTTGTTACTGCATGATGTTCACTTCATTAGTTTGTGTCCATATTATGTGTAGTGTAATGTAACATTCTAAAACTCACTATGTATACAAGTACGTGTACATGTACATTGTATATGTACATCTCCATGTTGCTTTTGTGCGTTTAGCTTTAACATTTACATATTTTTACATTGTTACTATAGTTTACTACACCACTGATTGAAGCAGCAACAGAAGGACATAATCAAGTGGTGGAACTTTTATTAACCAAAGGAGCTGATCCAAACTTTACAAGTAAAGTGAGTTACTAACAGCACAATGATACATGTATACATGTACATGTAGATAGTTATAAATGGTATCATAACACTGTGTATAAAATCTTTAATGTTTAGTATACTGGTACACCACTGACTGAGGCAGCAAAAAAAGGACATCATCTTGTAGTTGAACTTTTATTATCCAAAGGAGCTAATCCAAACATTACAAATAAAATGAGTACTGTATAGCATGAAATTTTGGAGGAAATTAAATTTGGCGAGTTTGGCGTTTTGATAGCCATTCGCCAAAATAAAAATCTGTCATTTTGAGCCATTATACTCATGCTCAACGGCACATGGCCACAATTTTGCCAAATTAAAATTCGCCAATCACCAAAATTTAGCAATTTATCAAATTTAACTCCATTCAAGATTTCTTGTATAAGTACTGACAATTTAATTATTTATAATTGCATCATTGTGTTTGTTTCAGACATGTAAATCATAATGTAATGTTATATACTTGTGTAGCATACTCTTCATATGTGACCATAATTGACAAAAGGTACCTTATGGCGGATTTTAAAATTCATCATTAAAATGAAAAATATCATGCTGTGTGTCCTCTGATGGACAAGCATTGTTTCTAAAAGTTACATAGGAACTTTTTGCACCCTTTGGAGTAATTTTATGATAAATGAAGCTCAGGAAGTTGGATTTTTTTGGTTATAAAGTCAAATTTCACTACCCGCCATAAGGTACCTTTTGTCAATTATGGTCACATATTGTAATGAAAATAAATGCTTTAGCTTATGCATGTATGTTCAATTGTACATGTACATGTGCTGTCGTAGATCAGTAAATTTTTGTGTTAAAAATAATTGATGTAAAATTTTTTTAATTGTTTTATTTTCGTTGGTTGACCAATCCATTAAATTTTTTTACCAAAAAAATTTTATATGTATCATAACTGGACACATGGCTATTCACTCTTGATAAGATGGACAGAAAGGTGTTTGTGACAGCACTGAATTGACAGTATTGAGTTTGGGCTTTTAGAAGAGCATTGTGTGTGCACTGGTGCATGTTAGAATAATTTTGGTAATTTTATTATTTACTATAGAAAATATTTCATGTGCCAAAAAATTTGTGGGTCACTTCAACCACCAAAATATTTAA
>NW_003551973.1:0-2204 GCF_000090795.2 Amphimedon queenslandica | reverse complement strand
TAACTGTACAGCATCTTATACCAAATACATAATAATGATATTCATGAGATGCGTAAAATCAATTGATTATAGATACTGTATACACATGGATGTGAAACACTGCATGCTACACCGGATGTTCTGAGGTGTGTTTCACTGGAAATACATACCAATACATGACTTTCCCATCTCTTGTTACCTAAAAATGATAATTTTGACAGCGAAATTGTACCAAAACTAAACCTTTTAAGAATAGGCCCACTACAACTACCTATTATCAAGCTACAAAACCATAATTTATAGAAAAAGTTCCAATTAAGTAAAGCATTACAAAAAAAATTGGCTAGAAAGGTGCAGGTTGAAAAACCAAGTTTCCCTCTATTTTCATCATATGAGTTATCAATGAGTTATTCTCTATAGTTAGAGCTGCCTCTCTTTTTGTTAACTATGACTACCACTTCTATTTACTTATCAATTGTCAATTCCATTCCAAAATATTTCTTCCTCTGTTCTAAATATTTCGTACTCATTTCTTTTCTTGTTTCTCTCTCATTGTATTATTGTTGTTTGTATATTATTATTATTTTTTTATTATTATTTCTTATACACATTTTCATTTTGGAAATATTATTATTATCATGCACACACACATTTTCATTTTGGAAATATCATCTTGTATTATATTATTATTGGACTCGCGTAGGCGGGTACTAAGCAGTTGGGTTGTCATTCTGTCATTCTGTCCACACAGTTTAATTGATTTGTAAAAAAATTATCTTTTTGTTTGAGCAGTCTAGAGCTCTATTTCTTCTTCTAGCAACAGATAAAGTTGCTTTCTTTCATCTAGTAATGCTCTTGTAGCATCCCGTGGCACCAAAAGCTGTGAACTGCTAAACCAGGGGACCTCTCTCCAGGTGAGAGCTCGTGTTTCACTCTACAGGGCTGAGATTTGCTTCAGAGGTAGAAAATCCCATCTAACAAAAAACAAAAAAGAACGATTTTGTCCTAACTTCGTTGTTTGTGAGTTACAGTTGCTCAAAGTTTGTGATTTAGCCTCTTTGAGAATTTTTCAGGTGGCACTGGGGAAAGCAGGAGCAACCAAGCTCTCTCAGTCTCTTTTAAATATCTAGAAAAATTTTCTGTGCCAACTCTTTCTTGGAATAGAGCTTCAGATGCTAAAATAAATTTCAGCTTTTCTTCTTTCTCCTACCCATGTGCCATGATTTAGTTAGTTGTTGACCACACCCATAGCTTATTTTAATTATCATTATAACTATGCAGTCCATAATAATAACTTTTTTCAAATTGCTTAAAATATCACAGTACAAGTAATACATATCACTCAAGTGAATTCCAGCAGGCGAGTCCATTGCACCATAGTGCTTCATAATGCACATGCATTCATTTTAATTTTTTCCCTATGGAAGTAAACTTAAATGAAGAAAACTATATTATTATTATTATTATTATTATTATTATTATTATTATTATTATTATTATTATTATTATTATTATTATTATTATTATTATTATTATTATAAAAATAAAAATAACGGACATGTACAAAAACAATAACTAGAAGAAAAGAATAGGGGAAAGAGGGAGATCCCAGAGGAGACAACAGAAAAACAAAAGGGAAGCATGAAAAAATAAGAAAAAAAAACTAGCTAAGAAAACAAAGTTAGATCTGGCCATCCAAGACAGAAGGAAGGGGAGGAAAGCGGCTAAGCCACATTTGAGCATTAGCACGCCACAAAGAAACAGACAGTCTCTGGAAAAGGTGTTGAGACACCTTAGAAGGATCCAACCCTCTTCGTGAGGCAAGATGGTGACCTATTGTACATTATTACTATTATTATTATTATTATTATTATTATTATTATTATTATTATTATTATTATTATTATTATTATTATTATTATTATTATTATTATTATTATTATTATTATTATTATTATTATTATTATTATTATTATTATTATTATTATTATTATTATTATTATTATTATTATTATTATTATTATTATTATTATTATTATTATCATTATTATTATTATTATTATTATTATTATTATTATAATTCAGAGTGATTATTGAAGTAAAACTATCGATGTTTACAATTATCAAAAATAATAATGCTATAAGTATGGACTACTAGATAGTGTCATTCAACATGTAACTCTAACAGTGTAAATTGTAATAAGCTGATGTTGACTGGAGCAATG
>NW_003551972.1:0-2204 GCF_000090795.2 Amphimedon queenslandica | reverse complement strand
ATGAGGAGATACCGATTAGACCATGGATACAGAGGGAAGAACAGGAATCAAGTATTCTTCCTCAATTTCAAGATGGAGTCCTTTCTTACATAATTACTCATCCTGGTGTCACCATGGCAAGTTTTCTAATTATTTGGTAGTCACTGAAATTATTTCTTTCTCTTAGGCGGCATTATTGGATCACTTTAAAGGTGTTCTTCAGAGAGTCAGTCTTGAGGACATATTAGAGGTAGTTTTTTTTAGAATTTTTAAAATTTCTCAAAAATCAGGTCAAAGTCCCTGTAGGCCTGTACTCTAATAAATAGTACAGGGACTTTGCCAAAATTGAAAATGAAAAATCCTCCATTTTTATATTCTTTCCTGATGCATGTACATGTTCTTATGTTGTGTGGAAAGTTTGAGCTGATTCCAATCAAAATTGCATTATTTACGAATTTTTAAAGTTGTTGCTAAACCCTGTACCATTTACTGTTACTTGTTTTTAGAATCTTTCAATTGGAAACTGCATCAAGAAATACACTTTAGTACAGACCACAACGACAAGCTCCTCTCCCTTTTCAAAGCTTTCTTCATCAATTATTAGAAGTAAAATAGTGTTTAGTATAATATTGATGTCAGAAATCCTACCATTAGGTTGTCGTGATGATGATTTATCAGTTTCAATATGTTTTGAAGCTATTCTTTCAGCTGAAGTTTTATGGGCTAAGCAAAAATGAATCAAGCATATATAGATCTACATACAATACAGTTATTTTATATTTATTCCTCTCATTTATATTATTGGAGCACATTATCACTCCATTATGGCTTATAAGCAGTTGATTATTCATGATTTGCGGGGCTCACTCGCTGTAAATTCAATTCAGAAAGGAATTGGGTGGGTTTGTTTACAATCGGAATCAAGCGATTACAACTTTCTCGACCTTTTTACAAAGCCAGAAGTTAAGTTGGTGGAGCATGTTGAGGATGAGCTGTAAAGCCATTCTGGCGACAATGGCTCTCTCTGTTCTCTTTGTTTCTGTTATTGTCAGGATGATGGTCACCATAGAGCCTGGTTTAGATATCACTTTCAGTATGCCAACACTTGTTTTGCCAGAGATTTTACCGAAATATGGTTACTGGGAGCCTGTAACTCCGTCCCAAGTTTGCTGCCTGTGCATTTGGCTCAGCATGACTTATCTGTCTTGCTCTCTTATTCGTGAGATTACGAGGTTTACTGGATTTTTCAGGATTATATTTGCAGCTTTTCATGATTTTCGTCAGAACATTGCTCTACTCAGCCTCCATTCCTATGAGATATGGATGTTTGCATTTATCTACAAAACCTACGTCACTGAGTTTGACTACATTTTCCAGATCATCATAATATTACCATTGATCACTTTGCTCTTTCTCACTATCTTTCAAATGACATGGGCTCAAGATGTAGCACCTGATGATAGAGAACGCCTTCAGGACCTTCAGTACTATGCGTTAACAAGCCTCCTTTACAGTGCTACAATGGCTTTTCATGTAGTCTGTATGGGCTTTACTAATTTCATACGTTCAAAGGATGAAGTTTTGGATGATGGTGACTTGACAGATATGCACATCTTTTTGCTAGGAGTAGCTGAGATATTATACCGCCTACATTTTATCTACAAAAACTACATTCTCATTGATATGTATCGTAATCCTCCAATGCCACGTGGAGAGCGAGCAGTTGACGATGGTAGAGATGGTCAACCTGTTGTGGCACGCATGACAGGACCAATGGCAGCAGACGAATTTACATACCAGGCTGCAATGATGGTGGTTGGACTTACTATCTTTGATGCTGTAGTGATTGGAAGATACTTTTAAATGGTGACTCACCATGCATTTAAAACATTTTTTGTGCTGACTTGTTATATATATATGCTGTTCATGAAACTCTCCCATTTTTAGTTTGCTGTGCTTGTAGTTTAGTCTTAGGTAGTTACAAAAATTTTTATAATAAAATAAATTCTAAAGCAGCAGTTCAGTAACAAATAAATCTAATAAACTTATACTGTTTTGAGGCTATTCTTTCAGCTGTAGTCTCATGGGCTAAGCAAAAATGAATCAAGCATATATCGATCTACATATAGACTCTACATACAGCTATTTATATTTATTCCTCTCATTTATATTATGGAGCACATTATTACTCTATTACTGATAGCAGAGTGGATTATTATCCACTC
>NW_003551971.1:0-2204 GCF_000090795.2 Amphimedon queenslandica | reverse complement strand
ACCTTGGTAGACAAATCACCCTATGGAAAAAATGGTAAAAGAATAGATTCATGCTTACAGTACACCTTGCAGCTATTGCACATTATAAACTACATGTATAAGATCATAAATACATATGTATGCTAACTGGTTTGAGTCCATCTTCAGAGTATCCATCAATTGCTGGTTCTCTGTCTAACAGTGCAAATATCCTGTTAGCTGATTGCTTAGCTTTAGCGTAGTCAGGAGCAAAGGAAGAGGCCTGCCCTGCACCAAGAGCTCCAAAGATGACAGCAGTAAAGACAACAAAGATATTACTGAATGTGCTATGAGCAATATCACCTGTAGAGTGACATGAAATTAAAATCAGATTAAAATCAAGTCAATATCAATGTTAGAATCAGCGTTAACATGAATCAATACACATAGTGCTGGTCTAACCTGGTTGTCTTGTTACTTGATAAGCTCCAAATCCAAAAGTGACCACGTACCCCAGATACAGCACACCCTGGGAGAAGCCATAAGCAGCTCCAAGCACTGGGGACTTTATTAGAGCTCGTCTGTCAGAGAGGAAGCATAAGTGGGAGGGGTCGAATAGGCGTGGCTTACTTGTAAGGTCCTCTAATTTCGTTAGTGTAAGATTGAAAGAAATTCGATTGAATACCGAGTGAGGTGACTGTCCTAATGTTCACCAGTGACTCTATCACAATCTAAAAAAAAACAATATTATCCATTTATGCCATTTTCAAAAAATAAAAAAAAGTTAAGTTGCCAGTCCTTTATTCTTACCTTTCCAGCTACAGTACTAGAGTCAGTGCTTGATTTAATGGACTCAGCATTGGCTCTGAATTGGAGGAACCCAGCCAGCATGAAGACAGGTATGAATCCAGCCAGTACCAGGGTAAGCATCCAGGAGTAGACGAATGATATGATAAGAGAAAGTAACATGGCCACACTTATCTCTACAAGTGTACCTAATCTTGAACCAGTTGCCTAGGGGGGGAAGAATACATAGCCTTCTACTTTATATCAGATACTAGGAGAGGGTCCAACAGAATAGAGAAGGTATCATTTATCTTCATTTGCTTAAAATTTTCATTTTCACAAATTCTGATCATATGTACTCACAAAATGATTATTATCATTGTATTACATACTATGATACTTGCATGTGCATTATAACTTTTTGGGTCAGAAACCAGCTTTAATACATGTATTCACATCACATAGATTGTACTATTCATTATTGATATTGTACTGCAACATGTGAAATTGTGAATACTCTATAGTATGATTCATGGCTTACTCCTTGAACTAGAGATGCATCTGTTGATAGTTTTGTAGTCAGTGCTCCGGCTGAGTTCTCTTCTTTATCAAACCATGACATGTCCTGGCGGAGGAAAGTACGGAAAGACCAGGTCCTCAGGCGAGCGGTGAGGTTCTCACCGGCAATACCCAAACAAAGAGACTAAGAGAAAAAAATAATAATAATAAAATAATAAAAGTAAATACATGTACATGTACATGTAAAGGCATTGTTATTAGGATGCTAAATTATTAGTAATTTAAAAAAATAATAGCACAAAAGAATCACAAATAGTTTTTAGTCTTACTCTTATAAATGCTCCAAGTCCAACGACTACTCCAATTCCAAGGAATAGCCCCGCCCATGGGTGGAGCCCAGACAGTATTTCAGAAGGAGGGCGGGCAAAAATGTCGAGTATTTCACCAAAAATGAGAGCAAAGACCGGGTATATGAATCCAAGGATCACTGAACCTAAAAGACCAAGAGCAATGAGCCACCATTCTTTGGAATTAGCTTTAATAATGCGTAGCAACGAGACTTCTGGTATGACACCATCTTCTTCTTCTTTCTAAGAGAAAGAGCAAGGGGGAGAGAGACAAAAATTTTAAATAAAGAGAAACAGTAATGAACTGAATAAACCCAATTTTAGTCATATACTAGGCTATGACTCATGATCATTGTAATAATTTGATATTTAAAGGTTATTTTTGTTTGAAGTTTACAAATTTTTCAAAATCTGGACAGAAGTCAGAATTAACAAAATTACTAATCAATACTACTTGTATAAGATTATTACTATACCTACAACCAAACATACAAACAAGCAACAATAAGTATCAGTATACATGTAAATGTAGCAGCAAATAGTTTTAAAAGTCTGCAACTCCAATAACTTTTCTCTTTTGGTGTAGCATATAAT
>NW_003551970.1:0-2205 GCF_000090795.2 Amphimedon queenslandica | reverse complement strand
AACGTCACTTCCTGTTAGTCAAAGGCTCTTTCGGGAGATGGCGGCTAGGAGTTGGTAGTTATCGTCAGTTAGTGTTTTACCTTGACAGATTTGGATCCAATTGTTGCTTCACTGTGTTTCCCAGGTAACTAGTATTGTATTAAAAAGCTAAGTATATGAATTGCGTGCTATCATCTCCCACAATACTCACAAAGATGTAAATTTATGTCTTTTAACACCTTGTGGGCACATTTTCTTAAAAACTAACAATGGAATTACTTTGAATTTTTGAAAAGATGTGATCTGTATGAGTCTGCATGTACTAAACTTGGAATTTTGATTAAATAAGGAAGGGTCTTAAAGTTATTAGCTTTTTAATGTTTGTTACGTGTACCCCACGGTGGGCACATTTTAGGCCAATCAGGTGTATATGATGGATATTTTTTGATTCAGACATAATGTTTAAGAATGTACTTGTGTACTAGTAATGTCATTTTGTTCAATAAATGTCTTCAAATAGGAGAAATTATGAAGTGAATTTGAAGGAGATAGGAAGTTAAAAATTATTGATGGTGGTGTTTTACTGCCAATTGAAGTAAGTCTTAAGTTGATCATCTACTAAAAAGCATTTTTTATTGACTTATGTCATACTAGGATCAATTTCATCTGTTATATGTCATCAAGGAATTCTACGAACGCGAAGTCATCAACAATACCTCATTGATATTAATAATACTTAGTTATTTTTAATAAAATTAAATTTCAAATATTATTGGTATGTATATTTTCTCTCTTTTATATTTCCTCTCCTTTGTTTCCTTCACCTTTGGAGTTTAAATTAAAATTCTCATGTTGAGAATATTTCCAGAACAGTCTTAAAGGTACTTGCTTAATGCTTCAGCCTTCAAGTAATACTGTCACATTTTTCCACGTGGGTAATGATGTCACTTCCTGCGAAAAGAGCATATGTGACCATCCAGTCTTGCCCTGTTTCCAATCCATGTACGTAAAATATCTATGCTGCAAGCTGGATTTTGTCTTCCATTTTGTTCTCTGTCCTCGCTTCTTTTTGAAACTACATTTGTGGTCCTTGACCCAAACCCAGAGGAGTGATGTAAAAGGCAACTTGAGCAGTTCTCTGGATTAAAAGATTATCCGGTGCATAGAAGAAGATGAAAGAAGAAAAAAAGTCTGAAGAATTTTGTAGAAATTTGAATTTGGGCCTGTTTTCCAGAAATGCTCCCGCTACATTGCAGTTCACTTTAAAGGTACCAGGAGAATCGCTCAGTAAAGGAGAGCTCACCTCAGCTTTTTATAAGGCTGTAAAACGTAAGATAAAAGAGTTATAAGTGTTTGAAAATCATAAAAGCGGCCGCCATCTTGAAAAATCTCAATTCTACATATAGGCTACCGCGTATTATGTACATGTACATGTAATCCTTTATCTCCATCTCTCTCACTATTTAGAGTGTTGATAGAAAATATGTGTTTCATTTACCCGACACATTCCCAGAGACTCAAAGTATCTTGAGGTACGTTATTCCACTCGTCATCCTGCCCCTCCCCCACCTCCTCCGGTCTCTCGTACAGCTGTGTGTTTGGTACCAATACAACAAGGTTAGGACACACAGTCAGTGTATGCACATGTACATGTTTGTCCTTTTATGTTTTGACAAATTTTAGCAATTTAGCATTAATTAATTGAATAATAGGGAGATTTTGAGTGGTCATGTCAGGTTGGTTTATTTTTTAATATTTCAGAAAAATACACGAAGCTAGCTTTTTCCAGAAAATGTCGACTGAATCATTTGAAATTTTTATTGCATTTTCTGATACATATTAATAATATACTTATTCTGTGTAGAAAGTTTTGGCTGATTCTGAATAAAGTTACTGCTGTTTTAGAAAATTGTCAAAATTCTGAAAAATATTCAAAGCTATAGCCCATGGTTTTTTGCAAAAGATGGCTCCAAAATCACCCGAAATTTTTATTGCATTTTCTGATACATATTGATGTCCTGATGCCCGAGCTTATGCCCATGTGTGTGAGTTAATTAATTCAAATTAGTTATGGTATGGCATGAAGTTAGAAATCAATAAATAAAGCATCATCTCCCCTTGTCTTATACAACTTATTGTACTGTACATTGTTTCTATGACAGTAAAATTCCATACCATCAAACATTAACTTTACAACTTGTACAGTACATGCATAAACACTGTAGT
>NW_003551969.1:0-2205 GCF_000090795.2 Amphimedon queenslandica | reverse complement strand
AGTGAGGCTGTATAGTTCATTCATTGTATTGATAAACTCTGTAATATTAATTTTATACTTTTTCAAAACTGTTAATAATATTATTATATCTAGTAGACTATAATAATCAATTTGTTGGATCCATACATCACCAATTAATTAATTAATTTATTTATTTAAACTTAATTTATAGTGACCAGCAATGAGAATGAGAGTTAAGAGGCTAGATAAAAGAAACACTGAAGGCCGGACCAAGAAAGCATGCATGGCCAGCCAGAAAGAAAAGGAAAAGAAAAAGAAACAAAAAACAAATAACAGAAGCAAAATACAATTGAAATTAAAAGGGTAGTAATGATGATAATAATAATGATATAACTGAATCTATTGCAAAATAAATCAACATGAATAAAACTTGATAATAATACTAACTAGATTGGTTTTAAGATGTGGCATTTGTTGCAAGGACAAACTACCCGATGGGTGTTGTATGCATCAGATGAGTCAAAATTTAAGAGGAACTGATTTTAGAAGTAGTTCTTGATATGGGATAGGAATGATACAAGCCTTAGAGTAAGCTTAACTACTAAATGAATAAATAAATTATTATTAGTAGAATAAATAAAATTTTTAGTAGAATTAATAAATATACCAGTCTAAACAGAAGTCTACAGAGAATACAGCACAGTGGTCTCACTCATTAGTATTATAACTACCAAAATTTTTGTACTATTTTTATTTAAAATTCATAATAATTATATAATCATTAAAAGTCTGGGCCAAAGTTGGCATGCATCTTAATTGCATGTGTCAGTACATTTCGTGCAATGCATGTTATGTTATCAAGTATAGACTTAAATTTTAAAGTTATTCATGCGGCATCATAAAAATGATCAACCACAATAATTGTGCCCACATCAGTGGTCATTCAAAATTTTATGCAGTTGAAATTATCTGAATTCAGAACAAGATTTGCTTCCCACACTAGGCTGTAAAGTGACACTATGAGATATTTCAATTTATTCAACCATTTGTAGTCACTGCACAACACTGACTGATCAATCAAGTTCTGCAGCACTCAGTACCAGGCTCAGGCTGTATACAGTTGCTTCAAGAATAAAATTGTTAAATTTGCAATATCTGAAGGTTTGGGCTTATATTTAAGCGAGAAGCAGGAGAGTAAATCTTGACCTTAACATTAGCTATAATTTTTAGCATAATATAACATTTTAATGAGCAAAGTGGTCCGTAAAATAGAGATGTCGCGGACCATTCGGGTCCGTAAAACAGGGGGTAGGGTCTCAAAAGCGGACGGACGGACGGACCCGCCCCGCCCGAAAAAGAACGGAAGGACGGACTGATGCGGACCCGACAGGACCATAAATATCCATGTAAAGGACAATCATTCGTGGATAGTCTGTCTATAAGACACTTCTATACTTAGACAATAAATTTATGTACGTATTAACTATGCTAGGACCAATAGAAGAGGTGATGTTAGCGAAAATGTAACTTTATCAATGCAAAATTGCTATTACAGGCTGCATAAAGCATCACAATACTGAACCATCACTTGAATTCTATTTGTTATTCTTAATAGGAGTTCAGTGACACTATTTTAATGATTTTTCTTTATTACTTGGTCCAAGTCTATATCTTTAATCAATATATTCAGAGGAATTACCATTTACAGTGAATATAAGCAGGAATACAATGTAGACTATATAGGATGACTATTATTAAATAAAAACTGCAATTTTTTAGAGTAATAATTATGTTTTGTGTATTACCAACAGCAATCTTTAGTAAATTGGTTGCAAATCAACCTGATGAGACTGTTGACTGATACTTTAACGGAAGTTATTTCATCACTGCTGCATGTACATATAATATTTATGTTTAAACACTGTAAAACTAGGATTATATATGATGTAAGTGAAGTTGAATTCAATGTAATGACTTGTCATGTCAGAAGCATTAGATTTTAATTGTAAGTTTTTTTAAATTAAATGTCGACAATATTAAAAATTTGTATAGGTTATTAAGCCTCTAAGATATTAAGTCAATTTTTTAATCTATTGGAAGTTATTTTACTTTGACCAAACAAGCAATTACTGGTAAAAATCAACATTTCATTTCAATGAATGTTTTGTTGTTCAAATTTAATAATGTGTTGTCAATGTATTTCAAGAAAAAGATAGGGGCACACACACAAGTTTAAATTTCAGA
>NW_003551968.1:0-2205 GCF_000090795.2 Amphimedon queenslandica | reverse complement strand
TCTACAATTGTATTTTAAAAATTAATTTGATTCCTGAATCGAATCAAATTCCGGCGACTCGGAAGTGTTNTTCTAGGCTCCGTTCTTCTCTGTCTACTACACCAGAATGAATTCTTTTATGGTATTTGCAGCTGATAATTCCCCACTAGTTACTGGTTGCTGAGCTAAACACTACAGTAAATATTGTGAATGAAATAATATTGTGAATGTTCATTTTTCTTCTCTTTATGATAAAATTATTTTAAGGGCTCAGTTCCCTTTTCAAAAAACTACATAGACACTTTAGAGTAAATTAGTCTATTATCTACATGTATGGCTTAAATTATTTACAGTATCTACATGTGTACATGTTAATTTATATGTATGGATTTAGAGAACATGTTGCCTAGCTTGAGACACAAAAAGCCATTATAAAAATGAAGAATTCTCTCCTAGTCATATTTGATGACATTTGGTAAAAGACCAATTAAAGGGTATAGCTTTTGGTCATTGGCTAAATTGTCAAGCAACTTTAAAACTCATATAAAATGGAGATTTGATCAGAATCAACTCAAAGTTGATAGATAGCATACATACAAATGTAGTACACCTACATCTAAATGTATGCAGCACAGTACAAATATAAGGATTATTCAAAGGATTATCCTAAGGTTGTTGAAGTTTGCATTATGTAATGTACAACAGACAGACAACGACTATGCAACAATGGGATACAATATATCACAGGGATGGGAAATTAGTTAATTAGTGTAAGAATTTTCCCATAAAGCATGCTAAGTGAACTAAACAGCTTGATTCATGAGCTGAAGAGTCATAGCATTTGGAACAACTTCAAGAATTTATTAAAAATCAAATTTGATTGAAATTAGCTCAAAGTTGAGATGCACCTTAAGTACTGTACATGTACATGTATAAGTATCAGAAAAAATTATTAAAATTAAAAATTCTCTCTTAGCCATTTCTGACAAAAATTGGACAAATATAGCCCTTGATCGTTGCCAAATTTTTAATTAAGTTTAAAAAATAAAAAAACAAAATTTGATCAGAGTCATCTCAAAGATGATATTTAATATATAAGGACATCAGAAAAATTATAAAATGAGATTTCTCTTTT
The DNA here is from genome assembly GCF_000090795.2 of Amphimedon queenslandica. Taxonomy (NCBI): domain Eukaryota; kingdom Metazoa; phylum Porifera; class Demospongiae; order Haplosclerida; family Niphatidae; genus Amphimedon; species Amphimedon queenslandica. The sequence continues at coordinate 1,091 of NW_003551968.1, read as the reverse complement.
AGCATTTTTCAGGGTCTTTGGCCCAATTTTTGAGCAACTTGATAATACACTGACAAGAAGCTACATGTACATGAGCACTATGCGAACATCTTGTGGGAAACCCTGATTAGTGTTACTATCAGTAATTAATATAGACATACTATACATGTAATCTCTTCAGCTCTGCTTGTCACTACTTTGACAGTATTATAAATTAATCATTAATCTTTATAATAAATTCAATATCTTTTCCAGTATAACATCCACTTGATCAATGACACAGAACTATATTACATGGTTCATAAGTGCTACCTATACATGTACATGCATGTACATGTACACATACATAACATCATCATTGCAGGTACACACGTAATGGCCACATGTTTGCATTAATGTTATTGTTTAAGAAATTAATTACACCTGTAATAATACTAATAGTGATGGTAACAATGACATCATATTGTAGATATTGTACATTCCCTTTTTGTGTACAGATACATGTACAAGTGTTAATTTGCATCTGTCTGATTATTAATGTTATGTGGTTGTCTGGCGACACTCAATTTGTTTGAATAATTGAATTAAATGAACATGTACATACACTGACCATTCTTGATGCATTCTGGTCATATTACATTTAAATGAATAAAAACTATCTTTGAGTATTAATACAGTAAAATTTGCATGCACAAAATACAGACATTGTATGTAAGTTTTTAAGGGGCATCATTTTGTGAAAGAGGCAAAAAACAATGCTTGAAGTTTTATTAAAGGAGAGATGAGTAGTTACGATAAATATTCATGTTGACAATTTTCATGAATTTTCATGAATGATCCCTTTTAATACATAATGTACATACACAAATGTACAATAAAAATCCTTGGGAAGTGCACCCAGTGTACTACAACACATGTACATGTAAAAAATTGAAAGATTCTGAGAGATCAACTGACTAAAAAAAGGAGAAGATAAGAGACAAAAAATGGGAGACCAAGACCAAATATGGGGGACTAAAATTCTCTTAAACTCCTCTAGATCTAAACACTGCATGTACATGTATATTGTAAGTATACTTACCACAGCAACGTCTCTATGCTGATACCATTTA
>NW_003551967.1:0-2206 GCF_000090795.2 Amphimedon queenslandica | reverse complement strand
TTTACATCTATATAATTAATCAATAGTTAACAAACTACATGTAATAACTATAATAACTACAATGTATAAACAAACTATCAAAAGTGTCATCTTCAATACTCTTCTCACTTGCGATCAGTTTGTTTGACACCAATCATCTCTCTCAATTTGTCAAACTTGACTTGATTCAGCCCCTTTGTCAGTACATCTGCCATTATCACTTGTGTTGGACAATGTACCACTTTTATAATACCATCGGCTACAAGTTCACTAATGAAGTGGTATTTTATTAAGATGTGTTTTGTTCTTCCATAGAATAGCTGGTTCTTCGTCATACAAATGGCTGATTGATTGTCTTCATATATCACCATCGGTAATGATGATCCATAGCGTAAGTCGGAAAGAAGCTGCTTCATCCAGCAGGCTTTTTGTGCAGCACTGCATAAAGCTGTATACTCAGCTTCTGCTGTTGAGAGAGATGTACTAGTTTGCTTTTTATTCTTCCAGCTTACTGCTGCACCACTATACATAAAAACATACCCTGAGGTTGACTTATAGTCATTAACATCTCTTTCCCAGCCTAAATCTGAGTAGCCTTCACAATCTTTCAAATCTGACCCGGTATAAAGTAGACCATAGCTCACACTTCCCTGTAAATATCTTAGAATTCATTTGATGTCTGTCCAGTAGGCTTGCAACTAAACTTAGTCACAGTACTAACAGCATAAGCTATATCTGGACAAGTACGTGTTGATAGATATAGAAGGCTCCCCACTGCTGTTTGATACATCACTCTATCCCCTCTTCATCATCCTCATTTGCTTGAATCAACTTTTGACTCACATTTACTGGTGTCTTAGCTGGTTTTGCTTGATCCGTTTGATACTTTTGAGGATTGATTCAGTGTATGTCTCTTGTCCAATCCAGATCGTTCCCTTCTCTTTATTCTGGATGATTCTAATACCTAGGAAATATGTTAGCTCTCACATGTCATTCACTTTAAAACATTTTTCTAATTCTTTCTTCACTTCTTTGATTTTCTCACTGCTTTTACATGCGATTAGTATATCATCGACATGCACTGCTACTATCATCATTTCTCCTTCTGTATTGGTATACAGGCATGGATCACTGGGAGTTTGCTTATCTTAAATGATTCATATTTGATCTGATTTTTAAATCTTTTTTAAAGATCTTATGTGATGCAATCGTGCAATTCGATTGTGACAATTAACAAAATCAACATTCTTATCTTCAAGAAACCAAAACTAATATTACTAGTATACAAGTTTATAATGCTAGTTTGCATGTTTAAGCTTTTTGTGATGTCAAGGCACTTCTTGTTGCACTTTTTTATGATTGCCTAATTATTTTCCTTCATTACTTTTTCTCCAATGCAATCATTTCAATGCATCATATATTTTATGACCTGATGTTGATAAGTTACATAGCAAATAAAAGGTGAACTTTGCCTTTATTCAAAGATGGTTTTGTTAGTCCTTTGACTGCTTTAAAAGCGACAAGTAGACATTTCTTTTAGAAAATAAAGTATGAGGTATAGAGATGTGAAGAAGTGATGCTGCTGCTTGAGTGCTAATTTTACCAATTGTCACAAGTGTAGGAGGAGCAGGATTTGTCGGCAGGTTCTTGTTCATTGCTTGAGTTGGGGTCGTCAGGAGTGGAGGAGGAGGCCTACAATTGGACTAGCAGTTGCTAATACAATGGATCTGTCTGAGAGAGTAGAGTCTCAAGTAGACTTTTGAGTTATTCTTGGACTGGAACAGTAAATTCCATCAAAGTCTTTTATTCTTTTTCCTTTCCTCCTTAATGGTTTGAGGTTGGAAACAAGTTGTTGTCTGCAATCAGTGTTTTCTTGTCGTTCTTGCGATGTTTGTGGGCAAGTGCATGTGAATGGCATCCTTTTCCCAATCCTGCCACTGTCTCATCGTTTTCTTTATAGGTGATGGTCCACCGCCACCTTGGTGTGTCTCTTCCTTCTCATTGGATACCATGATTATCATCGTTACTTTATTTGCTGTGGAGAAGAACCAGAAATTTTCCCAATATTGCCCCAACCTTGTGCAGACATTACTTTGTGAGCTTCCTGCAGAGCTTGCCAAGGATTGACTTCTCTTCTGATAGGCAGTGTTAGCTTCATCCAATATTATGTGATTCCAATATGTTAAAACTAATATTCAATGGTTTTACCTGAAGCACCAGTTGCCTA
>NW_003551966.1:0-2206 GCF_000090795.2 Amphimedon queenslandica | reverse complement strand
CTGATGAGAATATAATATCACCCACTGGTACAGTAGGAGCTATGTAAAAACAGAAATTTAGAATCCGGAAGTAATAATTGTTCACCTACCAGTTTGAAGTGTAGTAGCTAAGTAATTAGTAGTCAAATAAGCTATCTCAGCTCCATATACTCCAATAAGATCAAAGCCACATTGAGTGTAAGGAGGTATACCAGTTGAAGTATGTGTTGATGAAACTGATGTTGTACTGTTACTAGTGAATGATGAGTCACATACTCTCCTACACCTTCTATTAATATTATAACTAATTGGTACTACATCAGTAGGTGGACTCCATGTTAATGTAATGGAAGTACTTGTAATTAATGTAGCCATAAAATCATTAACTACTGGATTACCTAATTAATCAAAAACACAAATTTAGGGTTAGAGATATCTTATAACTTACTAATTGTTAACATAGCTGAAGCATTACCACTAGGTAGAGAAGCTGATCTATAAGATACTACATAGAAAGTGTATATACTTCCTTGAAACAATGATGATATTATATTGTTTGTTGTTGAACTAGTGTTGGATACACTAACAGGAGTATTACTAGACAGTTGATAGTAGACCTCATAACCAGTAGCTCCTGATACAGTAGACCAGGAGAGTCTTACATGAGCTAAACCAGTACTTAATCTTGTAGCAGTTAAACCAGTTGGAGTATCAGATACTGAAAACATATGATAAATTAATCATAAATGATGTTAAAAACCTGATAAACTCAATGATGTAGTACTGCTTAATGCCTGAACATTACCAATACGACCATTATTACCATCAGCTACTCTGATATTTGATAAAGTACACTGATAGTTACCAGCTTCTCTCAGTCTCACTGTTACTGTCACTCTTGTAACAGATCCTGATCCATTCACTATCACACGAGACAGTTCAGTAGATATTCCATTCCCATTCACTGAACAATAGACATTAGTAGGAGGACCATCAGAGACATTGAAACTGAGACTGAAGACTGGAGGAGTAGCTAATCTACTAGTGGAGAGGAGAGAAAACTGCATAGTAAGATCAGCATCAGGACCTTCTGTAAAAGAAGTACATTAATTATAGTCTATATTTATCACATACCATTGTTATTGTATCCAGTATCAGTATATGCTCCAACCACTAGTGTTTGATTCACTCCATTCTGATCAGGAATGATACACTTGTATAAACCTTCATATCCTGATAGTCCATCTCTTCTAGCTAGTGCAATCTGACCATTGAATCTCTTACTGTACACTGGTCTAGGTGATGTTAAGTCATCAAAGGGTCCATCAAATAAAGGTACTTCAGTTCCATTAGGATAATACCACACTCCAATATTAGTACCAGTGTTAGCACTCTGACACCACAAAGCATCAGTGGTATCATTATCATCATTATTCTCATCAGTATCATAAAACTGGCCAGCATATATCATAGAGTAATCAGATATTATCCTGTCCTGATATGTTAAATACAATCGAACACCTGAATATGAGCAGATACAGACTTGTCTATACGTACTTATCTTCTTACCATTACTGGGTAGGATAGAAGGTGCTTGTCTACTTCTAGATACAGTAATTAATCGAACTAGTAGTAATATAAATAAAATAAAACAAGAGCTTGTTGACAGTGCCATCCTGTTTCCTAAAATGATACTACTAAATACACTTCGCTACTTAAAAGTCATTATGTAGGTGTGTTATTTTAACTAACATTAGTAAACATTTCTAATTTTAGAACATACACATCTTATACTAACCACTGTCAACACACACTTGCATGTACATCAAATACATTATGTTGATTGCTTTATATAGTAATGTATGTACATAAAAAATGAGTACATTATTAAACAGTTGGTATTTCATATTCAGCAGGTGGTGGAAGAGGAGTCTCATATTCATTATTAGTTGTATCATACACTGGCTCAACAGTTGATCTATTAATAATAACTGTAAATAATAATAATAATTGTATTTTATATAACTCACTGTGTTTGTTGCACTGTACTGTATGCTGGACTATCCTTCATTAGTATATCATCAGCAGTACTGTATGTGTGTGTGTATAGACATAATGTACTAGTCAATAGTGTAACTAACTTTGTTTTAAATTCAGTTGTAGCATAAGCTGGACTGCATTCCATTACAATGTCATTATCTGATTTTCTATTAATAATTTTAAAATT
>NW_003551965.1:0-2206 GCF_000090795.2 Amphimedon queenslandica | reverse complement strand
CATTTTTATCAAACAATCACTATTGGTAATAGTAGTTGTTCTTTTCTGTGTCTATCAATCAATGTCTTCTTTTGATCTTTAAGAGTATCCACCAGGAGACGAGGGTAGGGTATCCTTTAATCTCAATATATTCAAGTGATGGATGGATGAAGATAGTTTCATATAAATGTTGTACTAGTTCTATCCAGTTAGGTTGAGATGACTCTTTATTAATATCTCTACACCCTATCCTCAGTAGTCTGATGGTTGTATGTGACTGTAACATGTTAGTAACAGCAGGTAGTACCTGTTCATAAAACAATGGTGTCATTATTTGTTTCTTCTCTTCCTCACTACAGTTACTGTATGACTGATCTGGCTGAAACTTCACTTTAAGTTCTGTGAGATTGTTCTTTTGAGAGATGACATTAATAAAAGTTCTTATCTCTTCATTCAGTGGAATGGATACACTCAACTGCTGTAGACTGGTGTTGTGTCTGAGACCAATTGTTAGGAAGGACAGGAATGAACTGGGAATGGGAATGTCACTGTAAAGAATGTTCTTGTAACTATCAATCTCAAGGTATTTCAGTGTTTGGTTTTGTGTTAGCATGTCTTGTAGACTAGTACCCATACTGCTGGTATATACTATATCTTTCATGTCCACACTCAGAGCTTTAAGTGTAGTATTGGTTTGTAGAATAGTACATAGTTCAATGACAAGGTCTGGTGTCTTTAGTGATAAAAAGAGTGTATGTAGACTGGGATGAGAGGGCAAAAGAAGATTTAATGAATACCGTTTATGTAGAATTAGACAGTATAATCCCTTAATCTGTGGAAGAATAAGTGCCATCTGTTTTCTCTTCTTCCCATATCCTCCTCCTATCTCTAGAGCAGTCAGTGGTGTGTTCACCTCTACTATATTCAGTGATGATGGTAGGAGTTCATCAGGTATGTTCAGTGAAAGAGCTTGTAATGTGTTGTTGTCCTTTAGTAACTGCTCTATCACTCCATCAGGTAGAGGAGGAGGAGGAGCAAAATTTACATGCATTGTTAATGATGTTATTGTTTTATTTCTTGTTACTCCTCTAATGACACTGATAATGGTACTTGTTATTTCATTCTTTACACTATACTCAATCTTCATTTCTTGTAGTGTTGAATTCATTTCTATACATTTCTCAAGTTCAGTGCACTTGTCTGTGTAGTATGTATTGTCAACTGTTGGTATAGTAGTAGGACTGACCATTATTAAGTGCAGTATCTTCAATTGAGGAAGATTGAGGAACTGTAACAATACAAGACAGGGAACAAATTGACCTATGTATCCTATTTCACAGTAGCACTCCTGAATATTGTATAGAAGTGATGATTGTAATAATTTTTGTATTAATTCATCAGTGGGTTTACCCAACCCTACCTCCAGTCCCTTACACTGGGTCTGTAGTGAGTTATTGGTTAGTCCAGCAGTGAAGACTGATAGTGACTGGTTAGATACAATCCCCAGGTGTAAGTGATTCCTTGTTGTGTTGGAATTGTTTATACAATAACTGAGACACAACCAGTCAAACAATGATAATGATACTCTTCTATCCAGACACAGTGAGTGGTTGTTGATGGATTGTGCTAATACTTGACATAATGTTGTGTTCTGTGATTCATACAGGAGTTGAAGAAGAAGAATCGGAATATTGTCGGAATCATCAGAACTGATATGATCCTTCTTCCAATCCTGTATTCTGATCTCAGGATTCTGATAGAAGTAGGAGAGATGACAAGTCTCAAATCCAGACAATGGTTTCCTCTTACACTGTAAGTCAAGTTGTTGTATATTAAAATACTGTTGATAGCTCTCATGTTCAAGCTGAGTTAGACCTGCCACAAACCTCAGACACATTCGAAAGTGATCATCATCAAAGTGATCCTTAAACACTTCCTCTCTCTTCTTCTCATGCTTAGCTATCCACCATGCAGCTAGAAATTCTTGTATACTCAAGTGAAGGAACTGATACTTCTCCTCATCATATTCTGTGAATCTTGTCATCAATCCAAGATAGTCTTCCTTGACTGCCTCACTCAGTGACTGTAGTTGATGTGAAGAGAATGTCATTGTTGTATTAGCCAGGTTAGTATAAGCTATTTGACACATCTCTTGTAAAGGTTTAGCTAATTGTGATGGTAATGAAGAAAGACTACCCAAAGTACGTGGGTTAATGTCATGTCTTTT
>NW_003551964.1:0-2206 GCF_000090795.2 Amphimedon queenslandica | reverse complement strand
AGCAACTTTAAAAATTCATAAAAAATCCAAATTTAATTGGAATCAGCTCAAACTTTCTATGCAACTTAAGAACATGTATATGTATCAGGAAAAGTTATAAAAATGGAGAATTCTCTCCTAGTCATTTTTGGCAAAATTTGGCTCGAGACCATGTACTATAGTACAGGGACTTTGGCCCGATTTTTGAGTAACTTTAAAAATTCGTAAAAAAATCCAATTTTGATCGGAATCAGCTCAAACTTTCTACGCAACTTAAAAACATGTATATGTATCAGGAAAAGTTATAAAAACAGAAAATTCTCTCCTAGTCAATTTTGATGAAATTTGGCTCAAGTCCCTGTACTATAGTACAGGGACTTTGGCCCGATTTTTGAGCAACTTTAAAAATTCATAAAAAATTGAAAATTGATCAGAATCAGTTCAAATTTAATATGCAGCATAAAAACATGTATATGTATCAGGAAAAATTATAAAAATGGAGAATTCTCTCCTTGTAATTTTTTTTGCCAAAATTCCCTGTACAGGGTTCTTGGCCGCAAATTAACAATCCACTGACAAAAGCTGCATGAGCACTAAACTCTGGAAGTAAGCACGTTACTTACAAGGAGCTGAAAGCCCTTCTTGAATACAGGCCTCATTGGTGTTACTGTAGAATTGATTTGATGAGATCCTACAGCCTTTGGAAAGGGAGAGATAAGAAATAATACTTTGTAACACAACTCATAATGGATTCATTACTTTAGGAAGCTTAGGAGTAGCTTTATTCTCCTATTAAGAAATAATAAATACATTAACTTCAGCAAAGCATAGCTGGGTTGATCCTATACCTTTGTCTTTTTTGATTTTACGTAAGGCGGAGGAGTACCTGCCATCTTTGAACCAGTCTCAAACTAATTATCATCATTATTATATTGTAGCCCATTTCTTGCTATTTGCATCAATTTACACACTCACCTTTTTAAGGAACATTTGCTTCTGAGGCCCATCAGGCATCTTCTTCACATACTCATAAAGAGAAGCAAGCTCAGCTACAGCGTTATCTCTTCCTTGTTCGTGAAACTCACTCGTACTGCATGTCTTCTTACATGCACTGGAATATATGTCCACTGGTATCGCTGATGTATCCTGTTGAGCGAATGTACAATAATAATAATTACTTATGAGATATTGATGAATGAAAAATAAGCAAAAATCATGGATTAAGCACATTTTATGTGCTCTAATGTAGTGCATTTAAGGTATAATATTAGCTAATGTTAGATTGGTCTTGTAGTTGAGTCTGTAAACTGTATAGTGTATCAATGACTAACTTACTTCACTGATCTCTCTTCTTTTCATGTACTTCTCAGCAACTAGTCTAACCTCAACTGGTATCTATGAGTACAATTAAAATATTAGAGTCTATTTATTTGTAAATGATGGCTTATACTTCAAAAATCTCAACATTGTGCATTATCATGTACTCAAGAAGTGACGTGACTTTAGGTAAGACTTCCCCCATTACATCATCCTGAGAGAATGACATATAGTGTAAGAGAAGAGAAATCAAGAGGAGAAAAACTCAGTAAATACAGAAAAATAAGAAGAGGCATAATATAGCATACCAGTGTCTTATGTAGAAAGAGAGTAGGCCCAAAAACAACAGCCAGATTATGAGGTGTCATAAGACTGGTCTCAGAATGTGACACAATGGAGAGCAAGTGCAACAAATGGGTCAATACGATGTGGTGTGTGGGCGGTAATAGGAGCATCAACAACTGAAGACAAAGCATCCTTTTCTCATCATCCATATCTACATAACAAACACAGTATGTAGACAGATGAATATGGTAACAGACAGTAATAAGGATAATATTATATACTGACTAAAATACAATAGTTATATGTAATTTTTCTTATATACCTGATGCTTGGCGATATGCTTCCAAGTGTTTTCTTAAAAGAAGAGGCTCTGGTAGCTCTTTAAAGTAATGTTTAAGAACCGAAGAGAAATCAGGCAGAGAATAAGAAGGGTTTGATGCTACGGACTCAAAAGGGAGAGATCCCAAATCAGTGATCATCTGCTCAATTCTTGAGTGACTCCCAGACTTACGAAATATTCCCTCTTCGTTGCAGAACATCTCAATGTGAGCCATCAGCTTCACTAGTACATCTTGGCCAGGCACATCAATAGAAGTGCCAAACTGTAGTGTTGGGAATGAAGTTG
>NW_003551963.1:0-2206 GCF_000090795.2 Amphimedon queenslandica | reverse complement strand
TCAATAAAGTATTAGAATTGGTAAAATTAAGTTAGTTAGAAAATAATAGGTTAATTAAGTCATTGTTATTTTGTAAGAGAAATAATGTTATTATTACTATTGTTATTAGGTGACATTAGTAAGGAGTGGTCTGGTAGGATTATTACATCACATATACAATTGCTATGGACGATTACGGTATTACATGTACATGTATGTTTCAGCTTTCTTTGCTTAGGATTTGTGAATTGTTTAATATTATTGTTGATTTCCCTGATTCAGAATCAGCGCTGGTTGATTTGCGTGAGTGCTTGCGTCACGTTGATTTGAGAGAAGAGCTCATGGAATCATTAACTAAAGTGTTAGACTTAAATTTGCATGTAGCCAATCCATTTTCTCTTCTAATAAATTAAATAATTTTTACGAATGTGTTATTTTTATTGTTTAGTATCATTTGATCTATTTAAATTTTTAATAATAGCAATAATAATAATTATTATTTATGATTCTAATATTTTATTTTTCCCCCACCAGTTATGAGAGAAGAACCGCTTTGATCCAAACTGGTTTGTAGTGTAAACGGGGCTTAGGTTACTCTACCATGGTGCTAATACATCTGATATCATTACCCTGTACATCTCTTCAGTTCATAGTCTAAAGCTACTGGACCCAACTGGTGTTGTATTGGAAAGAGTATGTGAACCAGTCAAAGCATATCTGAGGTATTATTAAAATTAATTAACCAGTTTTAATAACTATTAATAACTATAGTCTAATCACTTTTAATAACTGTAGTTTTGATAACTTTTAATACCTTTTAATAATTACAGGACTCGAAGTGATACAGTGACATGATTATTGCCAGTTTGATTGATGATAGTAACAACGACCTTTCGGTGGTACATGTACATGTATGTGATAGTCACATGACTTGTGCTGTAGGAGCTGGTGAAAGGTGAGACTGTGTTGCTTGATCTTTTGGATGAGTATGATGATCCTGATCAGGACTTTGAGGCTTGGGAATCAGATCCAGTAGATGCCGACCCTAGTAAGAATATATTTATTATTATTATTATTATTATTATTATTATTGTGTTTGTATAGTGAAGTCTTCAAAAAGTCGGCAAATTTTAGATATAATGAGGTAAGAGGAAAAGGATATTAATGTTATGTATCATTTATAAATAGATGAAAAAAGCATGTACTGTGGTGTATGCTTTTTTCCAAAAACTGGCTTAAAAGTTGTCTCAAATTTTTGATACATATTGATGTCATTATGCTGTGTAGAAAGTTTGAGCTGATTCCGGCTTAAATTTTTAAAGTTAGGTCCATTTTAAAAAATTTGCCAAAATCTGAAAAATACCTAAGGCTATAGCCCATGTTTTTTCCTAAAAATGGCCAAAAAATTACCCCCCGATTTTTATTACATTTTCTGATACATATCAATGTCCTTATGCTATGTAGAAAGTTTGAGCTGATTCCGGCATAAATTTTTTAAGTTACGGCCATTTTAAAAAAATTGCCAAAATTTGAAAAATACTCAAGGCTATTATAAACCCATGTTTTTTCTGAAAAATGGCCAAAAAATTACACCCAACTTTTATTATATTTTCTTATACACATTGATGTCCTTATGCTATGTAGAAAGTTTGAGCCGATTCCAACTTAAATTTTTCAAGTTATGGCCATTAAAAAAATTTTGCCAAAATCTGAAAAATACCCAAGGCAGCCCATACTTTTTTTAAAATGGTCAAAAAGTAATTCCCAATTTTTATTACATTTTCTGATACATATTAATGCTCTTATCCTATGTAGAAAATTTGAGCCAATTCCGACTTAAATTTTTAAAGTTACGGCCATTTTAAGAAAATTGCCAAAATCTGAAAAATACCCTGTACTATAGCCCATGCTTTTTTCTGAAAAATGGCCAAAAAAACCACCCCCAATTTTTATTACATTTTCTGATACACATTGATGTCCTAATGCTGCGTAGCAAGTTTGAGCTGATTCTGATAACAGATTTCTGAATTATGAGCTTCACACAGTTACTGTACATGTATTTCTATTTTTAGCTTATTGGTTCACATCTATAGTGATCAGGATCTATTGGTGAATGAGTATTATTACTATCACTTGACTATGATGTTACAAGAGAAGTAATACCCCAATAATATTATCAATGCTCATAATAATTATCTCTCTTTTACTAGTTTCCTTTTTCTATTTC
>NW_003551962.1:0-2207 GCF_000090795.2 Amphimedon queenslandica | reverse complement strand
GTGATGACATCACTAACCTCCCCTACTCCCCCTCTTGAGGATAATCCGATTGTTGGACGAGGGAACGGGAACATCCTCCGTGGGAAACTGCTGGGTTAGTGTCTGAACGACTCCATGAGTGTACGTATATCATTATGTTGCTAGGAGACAGTAGTCATGGTTACTATTCAGTGTACTGTGGCATGGAGGTTGATAGTGGCAGTCTAGTGTGTATCTATGAATGGATAATACCATGTAAGACACAGAAGAAGGCTGACACTAGGAGGAGCAGACAAGTAAGAATGATAATAATAATAATAATAATATGATAATGATAATGATAATGATAATGATGATAATAATAATAATAATAATAATAATAATAACAACAACAATGGTTTCCTCTACTCTACTCACTGCCTGTTCATAGGCTGGGGCTGGTTCAGTTGGGAGGAGTGAGGGTAACCTAGTGAGGGTAGTGTCCATTTTTACTTAGATTAGTCTCTCAAAGTTTAACTCTTGATGTATCATTAATAGGTTGCTAGTATCAGACAGGAATATGATTCATTCAGTGAGAGGTTCATCAATCACTCATCAATTGTCAAATATTTATTAATGAGACACAATCTCACCGAACATGGGATACTAGTGGAGGTACATGTACATGTATATCACTGTTCAAGGGGAAATTTTGGAGGATGTTGAGTGTTTTGATTTTACAAACATGAATTGTTCTGGCAAATACATTTACTTTTAGCTATCAAAATAGCCAAAATTTCTCCTTTTCAAAATCACCAGCTCCATGTACATGTACATGGAGCTGGTGATCCTCCTCCTCCTCCCTCCCCTGCTGTAGGTTACTATGGAGTACATTACTGGTGGTAGTCTGAACTCTCTCCTTCAAGGATCAAGTTCCTCTCCAATAACTGGAAAAGTATTTAAGCATTAATATCAATTTAATAATTTTAATTATTATTTTAAAGTCCCTCCAGCTTTATAGTAAGCAGCTGCTGGAGGCTGTAGCTTATCTTCACTCACAAGGAATAGTCCACAATGACATAAGGGTAAGCCCCTCCTAATTAAAGTATCATTATTATTATTATTAATTAGCCGTCACTGGTTTTTATTGATCCTGTTCAAGGTGTCAAACTAGCTGGTCATACCATAATCAAGAGGTTATTAATAATTAATTAATTAATCCTTCATTTATTAATTAATATTAAGGTTATCCGATTTGACGGGTAAAGTTAACGAGGAGGCGTGGCCTAGAGGCTTCTTCACTAAACTAGGAGGAAAGAAAACCGATATTTTAAAACTAGTAAATTAATAGTAAATTATTAGTGTATTATTACAATAAGTATAGGTTATACACCGAGGTCGAGGTTTCTATGGGATTTATTTACCGAGGGACGCAGTCCCGAGGTAAATAAACCCATAGCAACCGAGACCGAGGTGTATAACAGACTTCTACCATGCCAAATCTGTAGCTAAGAAACTGCCTATGATTAGCAAGGCTTTATAAAAGCACAAGGCCTCTTTACTTCTTTGTATCTTCTTAAAAGAAACGGGAAAATCTCTTCTTCACTCGCGCCATGTGTGTACAGTAAAACACGCCCAGAACACGCCTTTCCAAATTCCACTCCACCCATTAAGAAGTTTATCACATGGCCCAATGCTTTTGAGGCTCTATTTCTTTCTTTTAGATGTTCTTTGCTGCTTTCTCTGCTAAAAATGATTACTCCAGACGCCATAGCTATGCTTCGAGGTAAATAATTAGAAACCTGTTTGCTCCCGGGCTGTCCGCAAGGTAAATAACTAAGAAAACCTGTTTGGCGACTTTAATAAGTTGGCCATATTTACCTCGGCGAGGTAAATAAGCGATTATATTTACCTCGTAGGACGCAATCTGATTGGTCAATTGCAAGTAGGCATGGTAGAAGTATAGGTTATACACCGAGGTCGAGGTTTCTATGGGATTTATTTACCGAGGGACGTAGTCCCGAGGTAAATAAACCCATAGCAACCGAGACCGAGGTGTATAACAGACTTCTACCATGCCAAACCAGTTACAAACAGGTTTATTTCATTGCTTAGCAACCAGTAAATCTTTAAAAGTAGCTAGACTTCAGACACAGCGATGGAAGTAAGAGCAAAGGGGGTCATTTCAGCTGCTCTTTCCTCTACTCTTTCTCGATCTTCACCTATACTTCCCCCCTCTCTTTCTCAAT
>NW_003551961.1:0-2208 GCF_000090795.2 Amphimedon queenslandica | reverse complement strand
CACATGAATGCTAATGTTCATTTCATCAGATACAGCTTTCTAAAAACCCACTCAGCCCCAAATCCCTCTGCAGATTTTGATGTACCTTTGAACAATTCTTCTCTTGTTATATCATCCTTATCTCTTTGACTGAAATGCTTGTAGTACAAAAGCCCACTAATTTGATAGTTTCGCAGAGTATACGTAGCATTTTGACTATGGTAGCCACGTGTTAACCATGCAGCATCACCACATGTCACAGCATTTTTGAATGACCCAAGCTCACTATCATTCTTCTGCTTCATTAATTCTTTTGCTTGTTTGCACTTATCTATAGGCGGCTGCAGGCCCAGGCATGCCCTGGCTATGCCTAGGTAGCTTTCAATCAAAACCACACCCAAAAGGTGTGTTTTGTTATTATTAGGAGTGAGATTGTCACTATAATTCATTTTTTATAACCAAAACTGTTTATACACAGTATCAGTTCATCTTTACAGTTATTTTTGTGTCGTAACTGGCTTCAAGTGGCTAGTATTATTAATGTTCAGTTATTGAATTAATTGACCACACCCCCAATTGTTATGAATAATTAATGAGCCTGGGTAAATTCAAAATTCTGCAGCCGCCTATGCACATATCATTTAGTATACCCTTGACATGAGGGTACATCAGAGCTAGTGTCTTATAAATTGATTTTTCTACACAGTACATACCAAGGCAATTTCTAAGTACTTCAGCATATTGAGAATACATTGCACCTGAACATATAAATGCAACTTGCAGGGCAAGACCAACTGCTGTGCAGTTTTCAGTCTCATGCTTAATCGAGCTCTCAAATGCAACACATCTCTCAGCACAACCAGTACAATCATATTGTAAAGAAACACAACCTTGTTGACCAATCATACTAACACAAACAAGTTTTAACTTACCATTACATGATGGTGTTTTACATTTTGAAGTTAAATTAATCTGATCAATAAATTTACATATTTGGCTTACTTGACCCAAAAATATTGAATTACTATTTGGTAGTTCACCAGAGTTGCGTCCTTCAGGAGTATTCAAGTTGAAATCAGGATCATTCTTTTGAAAATGTAATGGAGTGACCCCTGTTGTTCCATCTGAATCAGGACTTGCATCCTCCCCCTTTGGTGTAGCTGTCACATCACCTTCCCAATAAATATTATGATTAAAAATCAAAGGTGTGGATGACCTCAAGTTCCCTCCCACCTGGTCATTTTGTGCAATTTGATTGCGTTGGGTATGTGATACTACATGTATGTACTAGGCAGCTTCCTCAGCATACAATGACATGGATGGCTTTCAAAACAATTTGAGAAAGTAACTAGCTAAATACCATAGGTAAGTGATTATGATTGAAAGAAATGGTATGATCGATTGGGGGAAGTGCTAATTTACTGACCTCATTTCTATCATCATCATTTTCTGCGATAGTAGAGGAAATAGGTGTAGCAGCTGTTCAAGATCCGGCGGTCCACCTAGCCTTGTGAAGAGCTTCAAACCTTTTACTTTGTTTCTTCCGTGGCATTTTAGATTTAAATTTCAACAATTACATTCACTTGAGTCATCATCAGTATGCATGTGACACGAGCGTCATCGTCAATGAATGTGTTTTATAGTATAAATTTCAACAATTACATTCACTTGAGTCATCATCAGTATGCATGTGACACGAGCGTCATCGTCAATGAATGTGTTTTATAGTATGGTAGTAGCTGCAGTAAGATGGCTGCAATTTCGAAATACAAGTTAGGGCCTTGAAACTCCTCACTAATATGCAATGCATATTCATCATATACTTTTTCGCATTAAAAATATTCTTATCAAATAAATCACAGATAAAGTTTTGACTAAACAAATCAAATTCAAAATTTTTTGCATCATAGATTTAGCACAATGAAAATTTTAAATTAAAAATCTTTTTATGATAGAACACTGAAAAGGTTCTGTGAATTTTTAAAGGATAAATTTATCAAACAAAAAAAATAAAAGTAATGCAAAATTATTGCAAATGTAGTAAGAGTAGTCTTTTGAATCTAGGCCAATGTTGACTTCGCTGATCTGTTGAAATGCCTATGGAGGATTGTAGGTAAATTGATAACAAAAAATAAAAATATACCATTAGGATCTACTAAATTGCTAAATTTTGAGTCGCATCTGTGACACTGGGATTGTACCCCTAACATCTTTAGCGATTGTATTTTT
>NW_003551960.1:0-2208 GCF_000090795.2 Amphimedon queenslandica | reverse complement strand
TTAAGGGCCACTGTTACAATAGGTACATTTGTCATTCATTTGTCACAGGTATAGCTGACAGATGTAGCAAAGTTAGCTGTTTAACATAAGAAATAAGTATTCACATCAGAAAATTAATGTTTATCACTAGTAAAAGAAAGATCTAAAAGGTACAAGTAATTAATAATTATGTCAATATCAAACTAGTTTAGATTAATAAGCAGTATTAGCTTAATACTTATGGTTCATCCTCGTCATCCAAGCACTGTAGGACAAATCTTGCACATGAGACAGCTCCAAACGGTTGCCACATTTTGTCTTTTTCTTCTGTTCCCCAGTCGACGATAGCTTTTATTACAATCCATTCAAATCCTCCTCCTCTCTTGGCAGCCCTATAAATACCTTTTGCTTCCATTTCTCCTCCAAGTGCTTTTTGGACATATTTCAACTTCTCTTCTTTTGCTTCTTTGCTACGAAACAGTGTGAATTCGGAGGCCAGAGAACCTTGATGATGAACTTTAACTGTTTTTTTTTCAATTTTAAAAACTTCGCTGTGTTTAAACAAATTAAAAAGATTTGTTCCACAGTGGTACTCGGTAGGTATAGTGCTTCTATCTTTTCCTTCAATACGCTGCTGTTCAGTGTCAATGATACTTTTGGCAACAATAATGTCACCTAATTTTGTTTTATCATCAAGTTCGTCAGTTTTGCTCTCCTTTGCTCCATAGCATATCCCAATAGCAATGACATACTTAGCCTCCACGTCTTTTTGTACTGAAACAAGAATATCTTCAGTCTCATTTGGCTCCTGGCCTGTCCTAGTTATTGCAACATTGCATGACTCGTACTTCCCCAGGATAAAATTTGCTGATCGATCTTTAGTGATAACTTTAATATATTGTCCATCATCTCCAGTAGGTTTAATTGAACCCATCACAGCACGGTATTCTATAGGTGTGGCGGTCACCAGAATGTAACGGACTTTTTTTATGAACTCTTTCTCTTCTCCGGTCAGCTTTGAGAATTTTTTTGTCAAAATTTTTTCCTCAATATCATCCAGTTTTGGGCAATATTTGCTGACATCTGGAGGTGGATCAGACTCTATTGTATGATGTATGAAACTATGAAATTATCAAAATTAGTTTAACATACTTTGATCATCACTTTTACTCTTGTCTTTACCAGCTGCTGCACTTTCAAGTGGTTCTCTGTAAATACAACAGCAGATTCATTAATTGGAGTCAGTAAAGGATATTATTTCACTTGGGATCAATCTTTTTACTTTCTTGTTTTGTCCCAGTCTCATGGCTCTCGGCCAAACCTCCTTTTAAAAATCAATAATTATTATATTAATAATATGATTAATTTTTACCTATATATGCCAGAAGGTTAGATTTTGCTTTGCCCAGTTGATCACGAAAGTCATCACAAAGTTTTATTAATGTATCCCAATTGACATCTCTATCAGCATCAAACCACCTCTGGAATACCAAATTAAGATTGGTATCTGCTATTCCTGGTATTGGCTTCAGATCAGACACATCTACATGCAATCCAGCTCCTATTGTCATGTAGTGGGCAGTAGAAGAACCAAATATCTTTATGACTGCTGCCATAGTAAGCTCCTTGCCTATAACAATAAGATAGGATATAATTTTGTTAGATTATTTATCAAGTAAACCTGTCATATTATTTGATCTTAAAGTCTATACAGCTGCAATAATGTGCACATCTTGTCAATTAAGTTGACACTATAGTATGTAGCAATTTAATTGTGTACTGCATAAATATTAGACTGATTGACTGCCATTGACTTTGTTATAGTTGTATATATATATGTTGGCACTGATAGGCAGTGACTTGAAACCACTCTAGTGTGAACACAATCAGGCCCCAGCTCTGGTATATAATATGTTTTACTTTTAAAGGACCTTAACTCAGTTGTGAATGGATTAAACACTCAAGTTATACATGGGGAGCTATAACTAAACTAAACCAACAGCTTTTACTGGCAGTAACAAGAACTAGAACTATTCTTGATACAGCATAAAAAAGGGACAAGAACTATTTGCAATTCTTGCACTTAATATAATAGAACTAGACTAGAACTAAAATTGAAAAAGCCATACTGGCCCAACAGTATTGATTTGCAAGGTCTGTCCGCACTAGTAGATCTCAATATACAAATACAAAGTTGCAATTGTTGTTTACCTGCCGATGCTGCCATCA
>NW_003551959.1:0-2208 GCF_000090795.2 Amphimedon queenslandica | reverse complement strand
TTTACACCTGGAAGACAAGTGATGGTAAGCTGCAGTTTACAACATATACTGTTGTCTTTAATGAAGTACCTGCTGTCATCTTTGGGCAGCAGTGGGATGATGGAGGCAACTCCACCAGTACTGGTAATAATGATGATGTTATCTCAAGATGGCCGGCTTTTAAAGTTGAGGATTTAGGACTAACCCGTGGGTATGCATCATGGGGCGGGGGACAGATAGGAAGTACCCCTACTGGTCCCTTTGATTCCTCGCTGAAGGAGATCTATAAAGGAATGGAGGGTGGACTACCTCTTGTAATATTTGACTCTGATATGGAGAACACAGTCGTGATATCACCACAGAATACATTCATGTCTTCACATCACGAGGTGTGGAAGCCAGACGGATATCAAGTCCCTGTATTTGCTACTGGTATATTAGGATCAGTTGATACTGTCCCTAAAGGATACGCAATGGAGACACTAATGGTTGCCGGTCAGAACCTCACCGACACTATGGACAAATGGGGTAGACTCTTACGTGGAAGATACAAGAAAGATGATATATATCGTCACAATGATTTTTCAATAAACTACCTTGGATATTACACTGATAATGGAGCCTGCTATTATTACTATACTGGGAAATACTCAAACTACGAAGAAGCAATGCTTGCTGTGAAGAAGGATGCTGATGACAATGGTCTTCCTTTTAGGTATCTTCAAATAGACTCATGGTGGTACTACAAAGGTGATCATGATGGTGTTAAGAACTGGACCTGCATGAGTTCTATTTTCCCTGATGGAATTGAGTATGTATCACAGAAAACCGGTTGGCCAATAGTCGCTCATAACAGGTTCTTCTCTGTGGATACTGATTATGCCAAGCAAAATGGAGGACCTTTTAACTTTATCATTGATTCAGGTAAAATAGCTCTACCTGATGATCCTACTTTCTGGCAGTATCTTCTCTCAACGTCAAGAGATCAGTGGAACCTTTGGACTTACGAACAAGACTGGCTTCTGACTGAATCAGGAGGACTTAAAGAGCTGCAGATTGATCTTAATCTGGGTCAAACATGGCTAGGACAGATGGGAGAAGCAGCTAAAGAAGAAGGACTCACCATACAGTATTGTATGGCTTGGCCTAGGCATGTAATGCAGGCAGTGATGATACCAGTAGTGACACAAACTAGAGCTAGTGATGATTATCATCCTGGTAACAGCCAATGGAAGATTGGAGACTCTAGCATACTCCTTCACTCTCTTGGTATTGCTCCATTCAAAGATAATTACCACACAACCTCTACTCAATCCGATTGCAAGTTCACTTCAGCAGAACCTAGTCCTAAACTACAGACCTACGTATCAGTGTTGAGTACCGGCCCAGTGGGTCCCAGTGATACTGTAGGAGGAGCAGACAAGCAGCTCATCCTTGCCACTTGTATGAGTGATGGTCTCATACTGAAGCCATCAAGACCTGCTATGTCTCTGGACTCTACATTCCTTCAGCGAGCACTTGGTAAGGGAGGGCCTGATGGATATCTCACTGCAACTTATACTGAAGTAAGTTTAATTATGTTGTGACTATTAATTTGAACTGCTTTTGATAAAAGTTGTAAGATACATTCATTTTATTGATGATAATTTTATAATCTCTACCTTTTTAGGTGTCAGGTTACACTTGGTATTACATACTGGGGGCTGAGCTTAAAAGTGACTATCAAATGTCTCTCACAGAATTACCAGCTGCTCGTGATGGTACCAAGCCTAAGACCTCCTTCCCAGAATCAGTAGCAGTTCAGTACGACCTTGACAAAACCGTTGCATCAAATTACGTGAAGATATCAGATTCAAGTGCAAAGCTGACGATAAAATCCTGTGAAGTATCAGATTTCCAACACTGGTACATAGCACCTGTACTACCAGGCAGTGGTGGATCATTGCTAGGAGAGCTGGATAAGGTTGTACCAATATCAGAGCAGAGGGTTCTCACTGTTATCCTGTTCGCTGGTACTTACGTTGTTAAAATGAGAGGAGCTCCTGGAGAAGTGGTATCAATGTCAACAATAGATACTAGTGATGGTAAAGTGACCAGTATTGATTGCACATTGGACTCTACTGGTGCTGGTACGCTAGGGTTCTCTGATGTTAAGAACCTCTCCTGCTAAAAATCAAGCTATTATTATTGCAGAATTGCTAGCTGATATAACTGCTTTTGCTATGCAGA
>NW_003551958.1:0-2208 GCF_000090795.2 Amphimedon queenslandica | reverse complement strand
TTTAAAAATCCAAACTTGATCAAAATCAGCTTACTGAACATGAGAGGCTGGGTATNCATTTGGAACCGTCATCTTGAAGTCTATAAAATATCTGCAAAAAATAATTATAAAATAATAAGTGCAATTCAAAATGATAAGACAAAGTCTAGCATTATGCTTCCCTTTATTGTCTAAAAAATTCAAAATTATTATATCATAAATAAATATAACTCTTAGCTCTCACCTTTAATGTTTTGTGTGATAATTGATGTGAATGTAATAAAAATACCCAATAGGTTCATAGGCTGTGCTGCCATTGGTACAATAGAAGCAATGTCAGTGGAAGTTGGAGAGCTGGGAACTAAAAGAAAACAATATGATCTACATAATACAGAGCAGCTGCTAATGTTAGGAAAATACGCCCATTTAATAGTAAACTATAGTAATGAACTGTCTCCTATAGCACTTGGTGGAGCTCCCTTGAGCACACAAATACAAGTTAAGCAAATTAGGCACTTGCTAGAGTGAACTATATCGCCAATGGCAATTTCTATACAATAATTGCTACTGTTGACCTGGAAGATTTTTATGAACAGCTGGTGAAGGAGAGGTAGGTGTGGTTGGAGTTGAAACAGATCGAGTCTAAAGGGACAATTGAATAAAGTGAAGGTGAAGATAAATTAAATAAACATTACATGTGTTAGGACAGAGTGAAAGTGTTTATTAAGATAGACTGCTTCATATAGCACTAGCAATAAAGCCTCACTAATCCTATCGCCATATTATAATGTCATCATTATTAATGTAATGTTAATGATACTCACCTGACTTTAGCAGGTGGTGCTTCAGCTGGCATTAAAGCACTTCCTACCTGAAGAAAGGAAAAAGAGGAGAGAGGTGAAACAAAAAAGAGAATAAATATAATACGCAGTTTATTCAAATTTTTACCCAGCTGGTAAGAGCGCCTATTAATGACTTTGGCTCTTCATGAGAAGATGAATATTGTCTAACATGTGTACAATTCACACAGTCTCCACTTGAATCACATAACAATTCAATATCTTACTTTATATATTCAGTTAAAATTGCTGATATAATATGACCCAAACCCTGCAGTGATGAATACAATAAGAATAAGCTGCTATTTATACTTTGTAGTATTTCCTATTCTAAAATATATCAGTCATCATTACTAACATTAAGAATGATCTCATTATCCAAGACAGAGAGCTTGATTACATAGAGATTAGCAGCCTATGATGAATCAATGTAATGTATATTTAATAATATTATAAATAATTTAATAATATTATAAAGTTAATAATATCAATAACTTTATTTGGACAACACTAATATACCATTATTCCTTAAAGTACAATGTACTATGACCATGCACACATTGCAGTACATAAATCATGTACATACATTATGCTACATGAATACCTCATGCTTCCTGTAATTGACTAACAGGGCTAGGGCAACAGCTGCATCATAGCCGTGGTGCTCCCGAGCATCAGGATGAAAGAATGTCGATACGAGAGCTTCAAATATGCTGTTGAGCATGAAATATTCCAGCATGACATTCTGACTGATGTTATCAATTGAGGTTAGGATGATGAGTATGAATTTGAGGCACAAGTTCTTTACACTAACTGGAAGAGAGAGAGAGAGAGAGAGAGAGAGAGAGGATGGTATATGTATTAGTACATAATGTAGTACCAGGATATTCCTCTGATAAGAATTTGCATAAGCACTCAATGAGATTCTAAAAATAGAATGTTAGAGAATGCTTTCCATTACTAAAAATAGAACATACTCTCATTTGACAGTCTGCAGCATCAACCCCAATCAGAATGTCAACCACTTCAATGCTGGAATCAGAAGATGAATGTTTACGATAAATTGACTGAACTAATACACACAATGTCTGAGAAGAGAGAGAGAGAGAGAGAGAGAGAGAGAGAGAGAGAGAAGCAATTGCATTTATTTCAGATAATAATTATTTAACCTGCAAAGCATTGATATTTCTAATCATGTTGTCATCAGTTTGAAGCATTCGGCAGCACTGGATAAACAAGTTATTAATGTTAGCCTAGTTATTAACAGTAAGTTATGAATAGTTAGTGTGCATATACTTTTATTTGCATGAGGTTAGATAAAGACATTGCCATAATAGCTCCTTCTAAGAATTCTACATTAGCCTGTGACAAAGTACTGACATCAGAAAGA
>NW_003551957.1:0-2209 GCF_000090795.2 Amphimedon queenslandica | reverse complement strand
GTCTCCTAAGGTTTTCATCTCTCCAAAGCTAGTCAGAGAAATGCTTTGTCCATCGTCCAGTTCCCAGACCAATATACCAGTAGTGGAGTGGCAACTAAAGGTAATGGGGTCATTAGGACATATTGTTATATTACTGGAATTACTAGTGACATTCTGTATCATATAAACTATAAAATAAGAAAAAATAACAAATAACACTAATTGATGCTTTAATGCTTCTACTTACCTTGTGGATCAACTGGTTTAATATATATATCAATGGTTTCAATGTTACCATCATTATCACTACAAGTTAATGAAGTATTGGATGAAGAAACTGCCGTTGCTGTTGACGATATTGATGATTCATTGATATTTAAAAGCATCAAACTAAAATCACCAAGTGTAGCAGCTTGCTGAGAACCATTGTTGATAATTGGAGTACCACCATCACCTACCCACTGTATAAAGTCAGAACCAGTAATTACACATGTTATTTGTATTGTAATCCCAGGGAAAACGGTAATGCTGTCTTCTACAGTATTAGTGACATTCTGTGTAAGGATTACTAGAAAATAGAGGGAGGAGAGAAGACAAAAGCAAGTTAGCTTCAGATTTAAATAATAGATTTTCCATTAGCAAATACAATTTATGCATCATTTCATACCTATACAGCTGTCACTGCAGCTAGATCATGCATGCAAAGAATGTGTCTACTACTACTCTACTCCCAGACCCTTTAAGATACCTGTTGGACTGACAATAGCAACAAAACAAGAGAGAAACAGCAACAGGAGGACACGAAAGAATGATAAGATCCTCATAGCTGAGGAGCTCAGGAACTAGATCAAGAGACAGAGGAGGGACAGTGTTTTCTTTAGTACAAAGTTCATTGTAAATTTGTAACACCCTTTTCTGAGTCAGCAAGTGCGCTAATTAGCTTTTTGTGGGAGCGGCTTGTAGAAATTGACATCATTCATTGGATCTAATCATGCTTTACTCTCTCTCTGGCTCTGCTCTTTCTTTCCTCCTCTGTCTTGCTTGTCTGTCCAGTACAGTAACTGGAGCAGGTAAATTATACTTGAATGTTTTATATTATTCAGCTCTCCATTTCTTTTCCCTGTGTTCTCCTCCACTGCAGTAACCCTTGTTACGGATTATGATGACTATGCTTGTCCTAATACAAACGCAGTGATTAGATGTACAACTGATACTGGCCAGCTAGTGTGGACCTCAGGAGGCAATCAAGCCTACAGCACAAGCAGTAGTCTCAATGTACCTCACTCTGTGGGCAGCTTCACTGTAAGATTGATCTCAAAATTAGGGAGCACATTGGAATCCACTGCAGTTATAAATGCAACGAGCTCTAATAATGGATCGACTGTTATTTGTGGGGATAGCTTTTCTGCTGGGGGGATGACTGATACTGCTGTTATTTTACTAGCTAGTAAGTTAATGATAATAAATTGACACGCTTGGTCCTCATGGACTGAATCATTTAAATGATACTGAAAGCATTAGCATTGTACAGCTATCTAGTTTGTAGAATTACAGCCTATATATATATATATACGTGCCTAAAAACCCACATCAGCGGAAACTTTAATGCGTAGATGATTTAGCCTAAACCCAAACTTTCAGTCATTAGTCCCTCCATATACCTTCATTTGTAATAACTTGACTGCCCTCTGATCTAATCTGTTACTATCTCTGATCTCTCCCCATATAGCAATTCCTAGTCAACCACTGAATTTCATTAATACTACTACAACATATGATAGTGTTGTATTGAACTGGACTACCCCTACATCACTGGGAGGTGTAGCAATAGATCAGTACAGGGTCACAATATCACCATCACTTCAATCATCTTGTCCTGGGCAGTGTATGACTACCGGTAATAACACTGAATCTCTTACCATTACTAATCTACAATACGGTGTTACGTACACGATCACTGTTGCTGCTAGTAATTGTGCTGGAATAGGACAATCTCAGACTCTTAATGTCACCATTACTGCAATAGGTAAGTGTTTAACAGACTGTCACCTTTGCTTACATTGGTCCCAAGAAAAAACAAAAATTCTTTGAAGTAGTTTGTTATTCATTGGTGACCAGTTACAATTTTTAGAACTGCTGACTTTCATCAGTTCTATATTCTGTTTTCATTGTTCTTAAAAGTGAAGCATAAACAGACAGAATTAAAAACACTGCTTTGTTTATTATTATA